>NC_091980.1:315991421-316071853 GCF_044704955.1 Pristiophorus japonicus | reverse complement strand
AGCAACAGCCAACATCTGGAGAATGAATCTTTTGGAAGTCAATGGTGGTGTGGTACTGAGCCACGTAGTGTGGCAGGTTTGATTCCCAGCCTGTGCTGTATTAGCTGACCCCAGGCGGTGTGGCGCTTGGGGTTGGGTGACTTGCCTCAGTGACCCTGGGCTAGGGGACTCTGTCCTGTTCAATATCCTCATCAATATCCAGTGATTTCTGCTACTGTGGTGCCTCAAGTATCCCCCTCTCTCTCCCTCCGCCCTCCTCGCTCTCCCTCCGCCCCCCCCTCTCTCTGACCCCCCCTCTCCTGTCCCCCCCCTCTCCCTTCCCCTCCGTCTCCGTCTCCCCCTCTGTCCCCCCCCCTCTCTCCTTCCCTCTCCCTCCCCGTCCCCCTCTGTGTCACTGAAATGAAGATGTGTTGCCCTCCCCCACCCCACCGCGGTGTTTCCCGGTTGCCAGGGACAATCTCCAAGGGCAGCCGGCTGCGACCTTCCCGCCAACCAGCCGGACAATCCGGGTCGGCCGCCGAGCGGGAAAGGGAGCAAGGTGATGATAATCAGCTCCTGCTGTTAAATTCGGCGGGACATCCCCATTCCCGGGGTTCTGCCAGCAAACCCGCTCTCGCCCCATAAAAATCCGGCTGCTTTATCCCGCGGGAGAATGGCTGGAAGGAGCGCGATTGCTGCACAACAATCGGGAGCAGCGCTCCCAAAGTGTGATCACATCTCCGGCTCCATTGGCCCCTCTCTTGGTGGGTGGGGGAGGGCAGCGCGGACCGTTTTAAATACTGCGCGTTCACAGTTTCCCGCGGTGATCCGGCTGCAGGGGGGGGAGATCCGGAGGGCCGCACGGCTTAAAGTGACCATCGCCCGCCTCGGTGACATAGGAAACACCGAAACATAGAAAATAGGTGCAGGAATAGGCCATTCGGCCCTTCTAGCCTGCACCGCCATTCAATGAGTTCATGGCTGAACATGCAACTTCAGTACCCCATTCCTGCTTTCTCACCATACCCCTTGATCCCCCTAGTAGTAAGGACTTCGTCTAACTCCTTTTTGAATATATTTAGTGAATTGGCCTCAACAACTTTCTATGGCAGAGAATTCCACAGGTTCACCACTCTCTGGGTGAAGAAGTTTCTCCTCATCTCGGTCCTAAATGGCTTACCCCTTATCCTTAGACTGTGACCTCTGGTTCTGGACTTCCCCAACATTGGGAACATTCTTCCTGCATCTAACCTGTCTAAACCCGTCAGAATTTTAAACGTTTCTATGAGATCCCCTCTCATTCTTCTGAACTCCAGTGAATACAAGCCCAGTTGATCCAGTCTTTCTTGATAGGTCAGTCCCACCATCCCGGGAATCAGTCTGGTGAACCTTCGCTGCACTCCCTCAATAGCAAGAATGTCCTTCCTCAGGTTAGGAGACCAAAACTGTACACAATACTCCAGGTGTGGCCTCACCAATGCCCTGTACAACTGTAGCAACACCTCCCTGCCCCTGTACTCAAATCCCCTCGCTATGAAGGCCAACATGCCATTTGCTTTCTTAACCGCCTGCTGCACCTGCATGCCAACCTTCAATGACTGATGTACCATGACACCCAGGTCTCGTTGCACCTCCCCTTTTCCTAATCTGTCACCATTCAGATAATAGTCTGTCTCTCTGTTTTTACCACCAAAGTGGATAACCTCACATTTATCCACATTATACTTCATCTGCCATGCATTTGCCCACTCACCTAACCTATCCAAGTCACTCTGCAGCCTCATAGCATCCTCCTCGCAGCTCACACTGTCACCCAACTTAGTGTAATCCGCAAATTTGGAGATACTACATTTAATCCCCTTGACTAAATCATTAATATACAGTGTAAACAGCTGGGGCCCCAGCACAGAACCTTGCGGTACCCCACTAGTCACTGCCTGCCATTCTGAAAAGTACCCATTTACTCCTACTCTTTGCTTCCTGTCTGCCAACCAGTTCTCAATCCACGTCAGCACACTACCCCCAATCCCATGTGCTTTAACTTTGCACATTAATCTCTTGTGTGGGACCTTGTCGAAAGCCTTCTGAAAGTCCAAATATACCACATCAACTGGTTCTCCCTTGTCCACTCTACTGGAAACATCCTCAAAAAATTCCAGAAGATTTGTCAAGCATGATTTCCCTTTCACAAATCTATGCTGACTTGGACCTATCATATCACCTCTTTCCAAATGCGCTGCTATGACATCCTTAATAATTGATTCCATCATTTTACCCACTACCGATGTCAGGCTATAATTCCCTGTTATCTCTCTCCCTCCTTTTTTAAAAAGTGGGGTTACATTAGCTACCCTCCACTCCATAGGAACTGATCCAGAGTCAATGGAATGTTGGAAAATGACTGTCAATGCCTCCGCTATTTCCAAGGCCATAGAAACATAGAAACATAGAAAATAGGTGCAGGAGTAGGCCATTCGGCCCTTCTAGCCTGCACCGCCATTCAATGAGTTCATGGCTGAACATTCAACTTCAGTACCCCATTCCTGCTTTCTCGCCATACCCCTTGATCCCCCTAGCAGTAAGGACCTCATCTAACCTCCTTAAGTACTCTGGGATGCAGTCCATCAGGCCCTGGGGATTTATCGGCCTTCAATCCCATCAACTTCCCCAACACAATTTCCCGACTAATAAGGATTTCCCTCAGTTCCTCCTCCTTACTAGACCCTCCGACCCCTTTTATATCCGGAAGGTTGTTTGTGTCCTCCTCAGTGAATACCGAACCAAAGTACTTGTTCAATTGGTCCGCCATTTCTTTGTTCCCCGTTATGACTTCCCCTGATTCTGACTGCAGGGGACCCATGTTTGTCTTTACTAACCTTTTTCTCTTTACATATCTATAGAAACTTTTGCAATCCGTCTTAATGTTCCCTGCAAGCTTCTTCTCGTACTCCATTTTCCCTGCCCTAATCAAACCCTTTGTCCTCCTCTGCTGAGTTCTAAATTTCTCCCAGTCCCCGGGTTCGCTGCTATTTCTGGCCAATTTGTATGCCACTTCCTTGGCTTTAATACTATCCCTGATTTCCCTTGATAGCCACGGTTGAGCCACCTTCCCTTTTTTATTTTTACGCCAGACAGGAATGTACAATTGTTGTAATTCATCCATGCGGTCTCTAAATGTCTGCCATTGCCCACCCCTTCAGTATCATTCGCCAATCTATCCTAGCCAATTCACGCCTCATACCTTCAAAGTTACCCTTCTTTAAGTTCTGGACCATGATCTCTGAACTAACTGTTTCATTCTCCATCCTAATGCAGAATTCCACCATATTATGGTCACTCTTCCCCAAGGGGCCTCGCACAACGAGATTGCTAATTAATCCTCTCTCATTACACAACACCCAGTCTAAGATGGCCTCCCCCCTAATTGGTTCCTCGACATATTGGTCTAAAAAACCATCCCTTATGCACTCCAGGAAATCCTCCCCCACCGTATTGCTTCCAGTTTGGTTAACCCAATCTATGTGCATATTAAAGTCACCCATTATAACTGCTGCACCTTTATTGCATGCACCCCTAATTTCCTGTTTGATGCCCTCCCCAACATCACTACTACTGTTTGGAGGTCTGTACACAACTCTCACTAACGTTTTTTGCCCTTTGGTGTTCTGCAGCTCTACCCATATAGATTCCACATCATCCAAGCTAATGTCTTTCCTAACTACTGCATTAATCTCCTCTTTAACCAGCAATGCTACCCCACCTCCTTTTCCTTTTATTCTATCCTTCCTGAATGTTGAATACCCCTGGATGTTGAGTTCCCAGCCCTGATCATCCTGGAGCCACGTCTCCGTAATCCCAATCACATCATATTTGTTAACATCTATTTGCACAGTTAATTCATCCACCTTATTACGGATACTCCTTGCATTAAGACACAAAGCCTTCAGGCTTGCTTTTTTAACACCCTTTGTCCTTTTAGAAGGTCAGCAACAGGGCAAAGGTCAAGGCACCATCGCACGGGAGAGAGCGGAGACATGAACGCACAAGCCTGGCTGAGGGGTCGTTCCCTCCGTCCGTTTCCCCGCCCCCCCCGCCCCCACACACACAATGATACAGAAAAGAATCACATTAACTATTCTGCTGTTGAGTTGTGGAGGGAGCCAATTGAACGACTCCCTGTTGAACTTTCTTTGACCGCAGAAACAATCAGATGGATTTGAATCCCAAGGTGTTATTGGAGGAAGAGCAGGAGACTTCTCTCGGTGACCTGGAGCCAACATTCCTCCCTCAACCCAACTCCACGCCATCAAAAGAACTCAGATCATCTGGTATAAAAACAGGAACTGCTGGAAATCTCAGCGGGTCAGTCAGCATCAGTGGAGAGGAAGCAGAGTTAACGTTTCGGTCATTTATCTCATTGCTGTTTGCAGGATCTTGCGAAATGGCTTCCCTACATTACAACAGTGAGGATACTTCACGGGTTGCGAAGCGTGTTGGGATGCGCGGGGGACGCGAGAGGAGACGCAAGGTTCTTTCTGTCTCGCACAAGCCCTTTGCGGAGGGGGTGCTCGGTCCCGGCAGTGGGTGGTTCCCGTGGTCTGTGCACAGCAAGCCAGGCCGGGCAGATTGCTCAGCAAGCGGTACCTGATAAAGTACTGAAGTACAGGCTGTCCTGTTCGTCCTCGTGAGAGGAGGACCCTCCCACATCCACCGTGTGATCCCACTCCAGGGGGATGGAGTCCACGCTGACCGGGGTCTCGCAGCCCGACCTCTCGTGTTGCTGCGTCGCCCCCGGGGGGGTGAGGTGACCAAAGGACTCCGGAGCGGCCAGCCCAGGGCCCCCAGCCTGCTCCCGCCAGCTCACGTTCTGCAACTCGACGCCCCCTTCCGTGTCGGCCTCCTTGTCAGACAGATCCTTCTCCTCATCAAACACCTGCAGTGGGGCCAGGAAAACAGGCATTAGGCACCAACCAAACCCAGTCATCGCTTCCAGGTAGCTACCCAACAGGGTGGAGCATCTGGGACATCCAACCTGTGCCTTCACCTGTGTAAACTCAACCCATTCAGGGACCCTACCCCACCCATTCAATCCCCCCCCCCCCCAGCCCATGTACACTCTCCCCAATCCATTCAATCCCCCCCCCCCCTAGCCCATGTACTCTCCCCAATCCATTCAATCCCCCACCCCCCCCCCCCAGCCCATGTACACTCTCCCCAATCCATTCAATCCCCCCCCCCCCCAGCCCATGTACACTCTCCCCAATCCATTCAATCCCCCCCCCCCCCAGCCCATGTACACTCTCCCCAATCCATTCAATCCCCCCCCCCCAGCCCATGTACACTCTCCTCACCCATTCAATCCCCTCCCCCCACAGCCCATGTACACTCTCCCCAATCCATTCAATCCCCCCCCCCCCAGCCCATGTACACTCTCCCTAATCCATTCAATCCCCTCTCCCCAGCCCATGTACACTCTCCCCACCCATTCAATCCCCCCCCCCAGCCCATGTACTCTCCCCAATCCATTCAATCCCCCACCCCCAGCCCATGTACACTCTCCCTAATCCATTCAATCCCCTCTCCCCAGCCCATGTACACTCTCCCCACCCATTCAATCCCCCCCCCAGCCCATGTACACTCTCCTCACCCATTCAATCCCCTCCCCCCACAGCCCATGTACACTCTCCCCAATCCATTCAATCCCCCCCCCCAGCCCATGTACACTCTCCCCAATCCATTCAATCCCCCCCCGCAACCCATGTACACTCTCCCCACCCATTCAATCCCCCCCCGCAACCCATGTACACTCTCCCCACCCATTCAATCCCCCCCACAGCCCATGTACACTCTCCCCACCCATTCAATCCCCCCCCCAGCCCATGTACACTCTCCCCACCCATTCAATCCCCCCCTCCCATGGCCCATGTACACTCTCCCCACCCATTCAATCCCCCCCACAGCCCATGTACACTCTCTCCACCCATTCAATCCCCTCCCACAGCCCATGTACACTCTCCCCTATCACGGATGCTACCCACCCATTTAAACTCCAGAGGGATAATTCTGTATAAATATTCTGATATCCAAAGATAGTTAAAAAGGATCGTGCAACACCAACCACCCCCACACCTTCTGTTATTTGGCACTTTCCGCTGATTATAAGGTCGATGCCCCTGATTGTGAGTAGAATGGGCCTGTACTCTGGAGTTTAGAAGAATGGGAGGTGATCTCACTGAAACATGTAGGAGTCTGAGGGAGATTGACAGGGTAGATATTGAGAGGTTGTTTCCCCTGGCTGGGGAGTCTAGAACCAGGGTACACAATCTCAGGATAAGGGGTTGGCCATTTACATTAACAACAACTTGTATTTATATAGCACCTTTAATGTAGTGAAACATCCCAAGACGCTTCACAGGAGTACTGAGATTAAAAATTTGACACCGAGCCACATAAGTAGAAATTAGCACAGGCTTGGTCAAAGAGGTAGGTTTTAAGGAGCATCTTGAAAGAGGAAAGAGAGATAGAGAGGTGGAGAGGTTTAGGGAGGGAGTTCCAGAGCTTGGGGCCCAGGCAACAGAAGGCACAGCCACCAATGGTGGAGCGATTATAATCAGCGATGCTCAAGAGAGCAGAATTAGAGGAGCGCAGACATCTCGGGGATTGTGGGGCTGGAGGAGATTATAGAGATAGGGAGGAGCGAGGGCCAAGGAGGGATTTGAAAATGAGGATAAGAATTTTGAAATCGAGACATTGCTTAACCGGGAGCCAATGTAGGTCAGCGAGCACAGGGGGTGATGGGTGAGCGGGACTTGGTGCGAGTTAGGACACGGACAGCCGAGTTTTGGATCCCTTCTAGTTTACGTAGGGTAGAATGTGGGAGGCCAGCCAGGCGTGCGCTGGAATAGTCAAGTCTAGAGGTAACAAAGGCACGGATGAGGGTTTCAGCAGCAGATGAGCTGAGGCAGGAGTGGATACTGGCGATGTTACGGAGGTGGAAATAGACGGTTTTAATTATGCTGCGGATATGAGGTCGAAAGCTCATTTCAGGGTCAAATATGACACCCAGGTTGCGAACAGTCTGGTTCACCCTCAGACAGGAGTTGGGGAGAGGGATGGAGTCAGTGGCGAGGGAACGGAGTTTGTGGCGGGGACCGATGACAATGGCTTCGGTCTTCCCAATATTTAATTGGAGAAAGTTTTTGCTCATCCAGCACTGGATGTGGGACAAGCAGTCTGGCAATTCAGAGACTGTGGAGGTGTCGGGGGAAGTGGGGGTGAGGTAGAGCTGGGTGTCAGCGTACATGTGGAGACTGACGCTGTGTTTCCAGATGATGTCGCCAAGGGGTAACATGTAGATGAGAAATAGGAGGGGGCCAAGGATAGATCCTTGAGGGACACCAGAGGTAACGATGCCGGGGTGGGAAGAGAAGCCGATGCAGGAGATTCTCGGGCTACGATTAGATAGATAAGAATGGAGTGAAATGAGCAGAAATTTCTTCACTCAGAAGATTGTGAATCTTTGGCATTCTCTAACCCAGAGGGCTGTGGATGCTGAGTCTCTGAGTATATTCAAAGCTGAGATGGACAGATTTTTGGGCACTAGGGGAATCGAGGGATATGGAAATCAGGCGGGAAAGTGGAGTTGAGGTTGAAGATCAGCTATGATCTTATTGAATGGCGGGGCAGGCTCGAGGGGCCGAATGGCCGACTCCTGCTCCTAATTCTTATGTTCTTGTAGTGTCAGTGGCGTTGATCACAAAGTTAATGGACCTGATTTTGAGAAAATTCGAAGGTTAATTACCGGTCGTTTGGACATGAGCCTCTGGTGGAAGCGAGCAACCCGCCCGAACACCTCCTGGCAATATGCATGGAGCTCCTCCAGCTCGTCCTCAATGACCGTGGCGTCCATCGGCTCGATCTTGGTGATCAGCATCTCCCCGGAGACGATGAGCTGGTCAATCTTGTTCGTATTGAGGGTGATCTCCTGCTGGAAGGCCTGCCACAACGGCAAAACACAAGCATAGTCGGAGAATGGTGGGTGCTGCCCGGAACAGAGCCACGCCGGCTCACGCCCGAACCCTGGTACCTCCGACTCAAGAAATCCACCCAACCTTCCCCCATCCTCCAATCGGACACCAAATCTCATCCCAGCCGCTCATCGAGATCCACGCCCGTTCATCTAGCCGCGCCCACCCCCAATGGTTCCCCAGTTTAAATGCAAACCTCGCCAAGTAGCATGGAACTGATTTGGCTCTTGTCGGAAGAAGAGCGGGCCATAATTGGCCTCAGTACCCTCGGGCTTGGCCGGGGAAGTAAATCAGCCAGGGTATCTGCTCCTGATCAACTTTCAGGGAACTTCTACATCCGCCCGAGGGGGCAGACGGGGCCTCGGTTTAACGTTTCATCCGAAAGACAACGCCTCCAACAGTGCAGCGCTCCCTCAGTACTGCGGCACTCCCTCAACTGCCCCTCCGACAGTGCGGCGCTCCCTCAGTACTGTCCCTCCGACACTGCGGCACACCCTCAGTACTGCCCCTTCGACAGTGCGGCGCTCCCTCAGTACTGCCCCTCCGACAGTGCGGCGCTCCCTCAGTACTGCCCCTCCGACAGTGCGGCGCTCCCTCAGTACTGCCCCTCCGACAGTGCAGCGCTCCCTCAGTACTGCCCCTCCGACAGTGCAGCACTCCCTCAGCACTGCCCCTCCGACAGTGCAGCACTCCCTCAGTACTGCCCCTCCGACAGTGCAGCACTCCCTCAGTACTGCCCCTCCGACAGTGCAGCACTCCCTCAGTACTGCCCCTCCGACAGTGCAGCACTCCCTCAGTACTGCCCCTCCGACAGTGCAGCACTCCCTCAGTACTGCCCCTCCGACAGTGCAGCACTCCCTCAGTACTGCCCCTCCGACAGTGCGGAGCTCCTTCAGTACTGCACCTCTGACAGTGCGGGGCTCCCTCAGTACAGCCCTCCGACAGTGCGGGGCTCCCTCAGTACTGCCTCTCCGACAGTGCGGGGCTCCCTCAGTACTGCCCCTCCGACAGTGCGGGGCTCCCTCAGTACTGCACTGGGAGTGTCAGCCTCGGTTATTGGCTCAAGTCTCTGGCGTGGGACTTGACCCCACGGCTTTATGACACGAAGAGTGCTCCCCACTGAGCCACGGCTGACACTCAAGGTTTACAACTGTATTGAACTAAATATCCTGGGTGTCCTCGGCCAATATCTATCCCTCAGATCACTAATAAAATCAGCTCGTGGATCTCAGTGCTGCTTTAATTCTGGGATCTTGCAGTGTGTCAATGCATACATTCCGGTACAGAATAACGTGTACCAATAGGCACTGTGCTGGACCGCGTATACGAGGAGGCAAAGTTACACTTACATTCAGCTGTCGCACTTTGTCGTCGATGTCGCTCTCAGAGAAATGCTCCACATTGGTGAGCTGCAGGTCCATTTCGGTGAGCCAAACCAGGATACCGTCCCTGGAGCTTTCAAACTCTTCCCTCTGGTTCGTGAAGTACTGCGGAACGGGGAGGGAAAGAGGAATGATTGCAGGATTCTCCGTCAGTGTGGCACTGGGTGCTGTGGAGGTCAGAGTAACTCCCAGTGTGTGTGGTGTTACTCTGCGGGGGAGCGGTGGCATCTCTTCGGGAAGTTACACCCGAAATTACACCCATTCATATGCGCCCATTGTCTAGTTACACTCAAACTTCCCGCCAATCCCATCAGCAAATGGTGGAACTCAAAAGTGGGAGTGAACAATCAGGGGGTGCAGGAAAGTGCCGAACTGACACCACTCCGGAAGCAGGAAATTAAAGATTCCAGCCCTCTAACCATCTCCCAAGCTCATGGTCCACAGGGCTGTAGTGATACCCATCCTCCTGTATGGCTCAGAGACATGGACCATGTACAGAGACACCTCAAATCGCTGGAGAAATACCACCAACGATGTCTCCGCAAGATCCTGCAAATCCCCTGGGAGGACAGATGCACCAACGTCAGTGTTCTCGATCAGGCCAACATCCCCAGCATCGAAGCACTGACCACACTCGATCAGCTCCGTCGGGCGGGCCACATTGTTCACATGCCTGACATGAAACTCCCAAAGCAAGCGCTCTACTCGGAACTCCTTCACGGCAAGCGAGCCCCAGGTGGGCAGAGTAGGCGTTTCAAGGACACCCTCAAAGCCTCCTTAATAAAATGCAACATTCAGGAAGGATTGACAGAAAGGAAAAGGAGGTGGGGTAGCATTGCTGGTTAAAGAGGAAATTAACACAATAGTAAGGAAGGACATTAGCCTGGATGTTCTGAAATCTGTATGGGTGGAGCTACGGAATACCAAAGGGCAGAAAACGTTAGTAGGAGTTGTGTACAGACCACCAAACAGTAGTAGTGAGGTTGGGGACAGCATCAAACAAGAAATTAGGGATGTGTGCAATAAAGGTACAGCAGTTATCATGGGCGACTTTAATCTACATATAGATTGCGCTAACCAAACTGGTAGCAATGCGGTGGAGGAGGATTTCCTGGAGTGTATTAGGGATGGTTTTCGAGACCAATATGTCGAGGAACCAACTGGAGGGCTGGCCATCCTAGACTGGGTGATGTGTAATGAGAAAGGACTAATGAGCAATCTTGTTGTGCGAGGCCTCTTGGAGAAGAGTGACCATAATATGGTAGAATTCTTTATTAAGATGGAGAGTGACACAGTTAATTCAGACACTAGGGTCCTGAACGTAAGGAAAGGTAACTTCGATGGTTTGAGGCGTGAATTGGCTAGAATAGACTGGCAAATGATACTTAAAGGGTTGACGGTGGATAGGCAATGGTAAACATTTATAGATCACATGGATGAACTTCAACAATTGTACATCCCTGTCTGGAGTAAAAATAAAACAGGGAAGGTGGCTCAACCGTGGCTAACAAGGGAAATTAGGGATAGTGTTAAATCCAAGGAAGAGGCATATAAATTGGCCAAAAAAAGCAGCAAACCTGAGGACTGGGAGAAATTTAGAATTCAGCAAAGGAGGACAAGGGGTTTAATTAGGAGGGGGAAAATAGAGTATGAGAGGAAGCTTGCTGGGAACATAAAAACTGACTGCAAAAACTTCTATAGAAATGTGAAGAGAAAAAGATTAGTGAAGACAAACGTAGGTCCCTTGCAGTCAGAATCAGGTGAATTTATAATGGGGAACAAAGAAATGGCAGACCAATTGAACAAATACTTTGGTTCTGTCTTCACGAAGGCAGACACAAATAACTTTCCGGAAATTGTCTGCATCCCAGAGTACTTAAGGAAGTGGCCCTAGAAATAGTGGATGCATTGGTGATCATTTTCCAACAGTCTATCGACGCTGGATCAGTTCCGATGTCTGGAGGGTAGCTAATTTAACACCACTTTTTAAAAAAAGAGGGAGAGAGAAAACAGGGGATTATAGACCGGTTAGCCTGACATCAGTAGTGGGGAAAATGTTGGAATCAATTATTAAAGATGAAATAGCAGCGCATTTGGAAAGCAGTGACAGGATCGGTCCAAGTCAGCATGGATTTAAGAAAGGGAAATCATGCTTGGCAAATCTTCTGGAATTTTTTGAAGATGTAACTAGTAGAGTGGACAAGGGAGAACCAGTGGATGTGGTGTATTTGGACTTTCAAAAGGCTTTTGACAAGGTCCCACACAAGAGATTGGTGTGCAAAATTAAAGCACATATATTGGGGGTAATGTATTGACGTGGATAGAGAACTGGTTGGCAGACAGGAAGCAGAGAGTTGGGGTAAACGGGTCCTTTTCAGAATGGCATGCAGTGACTAGTGGGGTGCCGCAGGGCTCAGTGCTGGGACCTCAGTTATTTTCAATATACATCAATGATTTAGATGAAGGAATTGAGTGTAATATCTCCAAGTTTGCAGATGACACTAAGCTGGGTGGTGGTGCGAGCTGTAAGGAGGATGCTAAGAGGCTGCAGGGTGACTTGGACAGGTTAGGTGAGTGGGCAAATGCATGGCAGATGCAGTATAATGTGGATAAATGTGAGGTTATCCACTTTGGGGGCAAAAACACGAAGGCAGAATATTATCTGAATGGCGGCAGATTAGGAAAAGGGAAGGTGCAACGAGACCTGGGTGTCATGGTACATCAGTCATTGAAAGTTGGCATGCAGGTACAGCAGGCGGTGAAGAAGGCAAATGGCATGTTGGCATTCATAGCTAGGGGATTTGAGTATAGGAGCAGGGAGGTCTTACTGCAGTTGTACAGAGCCTTGGTGAGACCTCACCTGGAATATTGTGCTCAGTTTTGGTCTCCTAATCTGAGGAAGGACGTTCTTGCTATTGAGGGAGTACAGCGAAGGTTCACCAGACTGATTCCCGGGATGGCGGGACTGACATATGAATCGACTGGGCCTGTATTCATTGGAGTTTAGAAGAATGAGAGGGGATCTCATAGAAACATATTAAATTCTGACGGACTGGACAGGTTAGATGCGGAAAGAATGTTCCCGATGTTGGGGAAGTCCAGAACCAGGGCTCACAGTCTAAGGATAAGGGGTAAGCCATTTAGGACCGAGATGAGGAGAAACTTCTGCACTCAGAGAGTTGTTAACCTGTGGAATTCCTTACCGGAGAGAGTTGTTGATGCCAGTTCGTTAGATATATTCAAGAGGGAGTTAGATGTGACATTTACGGCTAAAGGGATCAAGGGGTATGGAGAGAAAGCAGGAAAGGGGTACTGAGGGAATGATCAGCCATGATCTTAGTGAATGGTGGTGCAGGCTCGAAGGGCCGAATGGCCTACTCCTGCACCTATTTTCTATGTTTCTATCCCCACTGACACCTGGGAGTCCCTGACCAAAGACCGCCCTAAGTGGAGGAAGTGCATCCGGGAGGGCGCTGAGCACCTCGAGTCTCGTCGCCGAGAGCATGCAGAAACCAAGCGCAGGCAGCGGAAGGAGCGTGCGGCAAACCAGTCCCACCCTCCCCTTCCCTCAACCACTGTCTGTCCCAGCCGCGACAGAGACTGTAATTCCCGTATTGGACTGTTCAGTCACCTGACACCTCACTTTTAGAGTGGAAGCAAGTCTTCCTCGACTCCGAGAGACGGCCTATCAGATGCGCATCAGGCACAGCCTGCAGTCGGGGAAAGTTTCGCAATTCTTCACGCGACACATGCCATCAGAATCAGAAAATATAGAGCAGCTCTCCCTCTCGATTTTAAAAAAATAGCGGGACTACTAGTAATAAAACTCCAGAAAAATGTTTTTGTTTCTTGCTGCCCCTGAAATTCTGGGTTTAATTTTACTCCCGCCTTGAGCCAGTGTAACTGCAGGAAATTCCCACGTACGGCTCGGTAGCCTGGGGACAGAGACATTATAATGAGTGTTTTGGCGCAGGGGTCGATCGATTGAGCGGGGGGTAAATGAGCGAGGAAATTGGGATGCAGCATAATCGCAAGTGTGACACACTCGCACCCCCAAGTTTCCTCAATGTTCCACAGCGGGAATTTGCTTCATGCCCCGATTACACCCAGTCTCTGGGCCCAAATATTCCACCCCACGGTGTGCAAACACAATGTGCGCCAGGGTGAGAGGCTGAATGGGCCTCCTCCTGTTCCTGTGTAACAGGCTCGAGTGGCTGAATGGGCCTCCTCCTGTTCCTGTGTAACAGGCTCGAGTGGCTGAATGGGCCTCCTCCTGTTCCTGTGTAACAGGCTCGAGTGGCTGAATGGCCCTCCTCCTGTTCCTGTGTAACAGGCTCGAGGGGCTGAATGGGCCGCCTCCTGTTCCTGTGTAACAGGCTCGAGGGGCTGAATGGGCCTCCTCCTGTTCCTGTGTAACAGGCTCGAGGGGCTGAATGGGCCGCCTCCTGTTCCTGTGTAACAGACTCGAGGGGCTGAATGGGCCTCCTCCTGTTCCTGTGTAACAGACTCGAGGGGCTGAATGGCCTCCTCCTGTTCCTGTGTAACAGGCTCGAGGGGCTGAATGGCCACCTCCTGTTCCTGTGTAACAGGCTCGAGGGGCTGAATGGCCACCTCCTGTGCTGTAAGATTCTGTTCCTATGGAAACCATGCAAACCACCCGCTCTAGCGATGAGCCAGCTCCGTGGCCAGAGTTACCTTGAGCCTGCGTAAGATGGCGGCAATGCGTTTTTGGAGGCTGTCCCAGCGTTGGTTGCCCTCGTGCACCATCTGCTTGAGGCGGCTGGAGGAGTCGGTACGATTCTCTCTCGCCAGGCGCCTGTACTGCTTGTTGATCAGCTCCAGCTGGGTCAGACTCTCGTGAACCTGTCTCTGGAAAGTCTGCGGCACAACAACAAATCAGAGAGTCACTCACTGCGGGAGGAGGCCCTTCAGCCCATCTTTGAAAGAGCGATTACTCCCACTTCCCCCCTGTTCTTTCCCCGTACCCCTGCAATTTTTTCCTTTTCACGTATTAATCCAATGAAAGTTGAATCTGCTTCCACCGCCCTTTCAGTCAGAACATTCCAGATCACAACATCTCACTGCGTAAAAACACTCTCCTCCTCTCCGCCAGTCACCGTAAATCTGTGTCCTCTGGTTACCGTCCCTCCCACCACGGCAAACCGCTTCTCCTCATTTTACTCTTTGTCAAGGCCCTTCGTAATTCTGAACACCTCGATCAAATCTCCTCTCGGCCTTCTCTGCTCCCAGGGGAACAACCCCAGCTTCTCCAGTCTATCCCCGTCACTGAAGTCCCTCATCCCGGGAACCATTCCAGTAAATCCCCTCTGTACCCCTCCCCAATGGTGCATGTCAGGAGGGGTCTGTCACCATCTCTCTCTTTCTCTCCCTCATCACCAACACAGATCGGGAACTAGCGAGGTACAGGGCCGGCCTTTCCAGAAATCTGCCCGGGAGGGGCTGGTGGGTGGGGGGAGGGAGGGGAGGGGAGGGAAGGGGAGGGGAGGGGAGGGCGAGGGCGAGGGGGAGGTGGGTGGGTGTGGGGAGGGGAGGGGGAGGGGGAGGGGCTGGTGGGTGGGGGGTTGGGGAGAGGGGGAGGGGGAGGTGGGTGGGTGTGGGGAGGGAGGGGAGGGGAGGGGAAGGGGAGGGGGAGGTGGGTGGGTGTGGGGAGGGAGGGGAGGGGAGGGGGAGGGGCTGGTGGGTGGGGGGAGGGGAGGGGAGGGGGAGGGGCTGGTGGGTGGGGGGAGGGGGGACTGGTGGGAGGCGGGGGGGGGGGAGGGGAACAAGAGCAGGGGGGTGTAAAATGGACTCTTGCTGCTCGTCTGCCCATTTTTACTCCGCCCCCACCCACCACCGCAGTCAAAGCGCAAAGTTAGAATCATAGGATCGGTATCATCACAGGCCGTCCCTCGAAGCGAGGATGACTTGCTTCCACGCCAAAAAAAGGGATGAGTTCACAGGTGTTTCAATGAAGGACCCAAGTATCTTGGCCTTTATTGCAAAGGGGATGGAGTATAAAAGCAGGGAAGTCTTGCTATAGTTATACAGGGTATTGGTGAGGCCACACCTGGAATACTGCGCCCCCTCGCTCGGTCCGCCCATTCAGAGCTCCTCCCCCTCGCTTGGTCCCGCCCATTCAGAGCTCCGCCCCCTCGCTCGGTCCCGCCCGTTCCGAGCTCCTCCCCCTCGCTTGGTCCCGCCCGTTCAGAGCTCCTCCCCCTTTCTCGGTCCGCCCGTTCAGAGCTCCTCCCCCTCGCTTGGTCCGCCCATTCCGAGCTCCGCCCCCTCGCTCGGTCCGCCCATTCCGAGCTCCGCCTCCACTCACCTCGAACTTTTTCAGTTCCTCTTTGGCAAGTGTGTACAAGACCTGTGAAGAGTTGGGCTGAGCCGCGGTCCGCTCGGCCTCCTTCAGCCAGTCCTCAAAGCGGGAGTAGTCATCCAGAAACTTTTGCCAAAGCCGCCACGTCTCCTCGATCCTGCGGCGGTAAAGAAAGCAGATGCCGTTACCGCTCTGCCCCAATGCCCCGCGGTACAGGCATCGCCAGCACACTCGAACCCACAGCAACCTCAGCCACTTATTCCTTGCTATAGTTATACAGGGTATTGGTGAGGCCACACCTGGAATACTGCGCCCCCTCGCTCGGTCCGCCCGTTCAGAGCTCCTCCCCCTCGCTTGGTCCCGCCCGTTTAGAGCTCCTCCCCCTTGCTCGGTCCGCCCGTTCAGAGCTCCTCCCCCTCGCTTGGTCCCGCCCGTTCAGAGCTCCTCCCCCTCGCTCGGTCCGCCCATTCAGAGCTCCTCCCCCTCGCTTGGTCCCGCCCGTTCAGAGCTCCTCCCCCTCGCTCGGTCCGCCCATTCCGAGCTCCGCCTCCACTCACCTCGAACTTTTTCAGCTCCTCAGAACAGCTAATGGAATTTGGCCGTTAAATGAGTCAGAAGATCGTAGGTTCAAGTCCCACTCCAGTGACTTGAACCCATAATCCAGGCCGACACTCCCAGTGGAGTGCTGAGGGAGTGCGGCACTGTCAGAGGTGCCGACTTTCGGATGAGATATTAACCCGAGACCCCATCTCTCTCTCAGATGGATGTAAAAGATCCCATGGCACTATTCGAAGAAGAGCAGGGGAGTTGCTGCCGCGTTTCCTACATAACAACAGTGACCACAATTCAACAGTACTTCATTGGCTTTAAAGCACTTTGGGATGTCTTGAGATGATGAAAGACGCTACATCTCAAGGGGGCTGGAATACAAATGGGAGAAAGTTATGTTACAGTTGTACAAAGTTCTGGTCAGACCCTATCGGGAGTAACAGCGTTCAATTCTGGGCCCCTCCCCTCAGGAAGGAGATATTGGCCTGGGAGGGGGAGCCACGCTGATTCACCAGAACGATACCGGGGCTTAAGGGTTAAATTAAGAGACCAGGCTGCATAAACTTGGCATATATTCCCTTGAATTGAGAAGATTAAGGGGTGAGCTGACTGAGGTGCTTAAGATGATTAAGGGATTTGATATGGTGTTTAGAGAGAAGCGATTTCCTCTGGTGGGGGGAGTCCAGAACAAGGGGCAGAACCTTCAAATTACAGCCAGGCCGTTCAGGGGTGATGTCAGGAAGCACTTCTTCACACTAAGGGGCGTGGGAATCTGTAACTCTCTCCCCCAAAAGGGTCAATGCTGGGGGTCAATTGGAGCATTCAAAGCTGAGATCGATAGATTTTTGTTGGGAAAGCGTATCAAGGGATATGGAGCAATGGCGGATAAATTAGGTGGAGATACAAATCACCCTTAATCTAATAGAATGGCACAACAGGCTTGAGCAGCGGAATGGCCTCCTTATTGCTCAAAAATCTCTCTATCTCCACCTTAAATATATCGACTCTGACTCAGATCCTATGGACTGGAGGGTAGCTAATGTAACACCACTTTTTAAAAAAGGATAGCGAGAGAAAACGGGTAATTATAGACCGGTTAGCCTGACATCAGTGGTGGGGAAAATGTTGGAATCAATTATTAAAGATGAAATAGCAGCACATTTGGAAAGCAGTGACAGGATCAGTCCAAGTCAGCATGGATTTATGAAAGAGAAATCATGCTTGACAAATTTTCTAGAATTTTTTGAGGATGTAACTAGCAGAGTGGACAAAGGAGAACCAGTGGATGTGGTGTATTTGGACTTTCAAAAGGCTTTTGACAAGGTCCCACACAAGAGATTGGTGTGCAAAATCAAAGCACATGGTATTGGGGGTAATGTACTGACGTGGATAGAGAACTAGTTGGCAGACAGGAAACAGAGAGTCAGGATAAACGGGTCCTTTTCAGAATGGTAGGCAGTGACTAGTGGAGTGCCGCAGGGCTCAGTGCTGGGACCCCAGCTCTTTACAATATACATCAATGATTTAGATGAAGGAATTGAGTGTAATATCTCCAAGTTTGTAGATGACACTAAACTGGGTGGCGGTGTAAGCTGTGAGGAGGATGCCAAGAGGCTGCAGGGTGACTTGGACAGGTTAAGTGAGTGGGCAAATGCATGGCAGATGCAGTGTAATATGGGTAAATGTGAGGTTATCCACTTTGGTGGCAAAAACAGGAAGACAGAATATTATCTGAATGGCGGCAGATTAGGAAAAGGGGAGGTGCAATGAGACTTGGTTGTCATGGTACATCAGTCATTGAAAGTTGAAGAAGGCAAATGGCATGTTGGCCTTCATAGCTAGGGGATTTGAGTATAGGAGCAGGGAGGTCTTACTGCAGTTGTACAGGGCCTTGGTGAGACCTCACCTGGAACATTGTGTTCAGTTTTGGTCTCCTAATCTGAGGAAGGACGTTCTTGCTATTGAGGGAGTGCAGCGAAGGTTCACCAGACTGATTCCCAGGATGGCAGGACTAACATATGAGGAGAGACTGGATCGACTGGGCCTTTATTCACTGGAGTTTAGAAAAATGAGAGGGGATCTCATAGAAACATATAAAATTCCGACGGGACTGGACAGGTTAAATGCAGCAAGATTGTTTCCGATGTTGGGGAAGTCCAGAACCAGTCTAAGGATAAGGGGTAGGCCATTTAGGACTGAGATGAGGAGAAACTTCTTCACTCAGAGAGTGGTGAACCTGTGGAATTCTCTACCGCAGAGATTTGTTGAGGCCAGTTCATTGGATATATTCAAGAGGGAGTTAGATGTGGCCCTTACGGCTAAAGGGATCAAGGGGTATGGAGAGAAAGCAGGAAAGGGGTACTGAGGTGAATGATCAGCCATGATCTTATTGAATGGTGGTGCAGGCTCGAAGGGCCGAATGGCCTACTCCTGCACCTATTTTCTATGTTTCTATTCAATGACCCAGCCTCCACAGCTCTCTGGGCCAGAGAATTCCACGGATTTACAACCCTCTGAGAGAAGAAATTCCTCCTGATCTCAGTTTTAAATGCTCGGCCCCTTTTATGCCCCCTAGTTCTAGTCTCCCCCATCGGTAGAAATATCCTCTCTGCAACCACCTTGTCGAGCCCCCTCATTATTTTGTACGTTTTGATAAGATCACCTCTCATTCTTCTGAACTCCAATGTGTACAGGCCCAACCTACTCAACCTTTCCTCATAAGTCAACCCCCTCATCTCCCGAATCAACCGAGTGAACCTTCTCTGAACAGCCTCCAATGCAAGTATATCCTTCCTGAAATACGGAGACCAAAACTTTACGCAGTGCTCCAGGTGTGGACTCACCAATACCCTGTACAGTTGTAGCAGGACTTCTCTGCTTTTGTAATAAAGGCCAACATTCCATTTGCCTTCCTGTTCACTTGCGAATCTTTTGTGTTTCATGCACAAGGACCCCCAGGTCCCTCTGTACTGCAGCACGTTGCAATTTTTCTCTATTTAAATTATAATTTGCTTTTCTATTATTTCTGCCAAAGTGGATAACCTCACATTTTCCCACATTTTACTCCATCTGCCAAATGTTTGCCCACTCACTTAACCTGTCTATATCCCTTTGCTGACTCTGTGTCCTCCTCACAATTTCCTTTCCTACCCATCTTTGTATCATCAGCAAACTTGGCTACATTACACTCAGTCCCTTCATCCAAGTCATTAATATAGATTGTAAATAGTTGAGGCCCCAGCACTGATCCCTGCGGCACCCCACTAGTCACTGTTTGCCAACCGGAAAATGACCCGACAAAGTGAGTGCTTTGCTGGGCCGCCTCAGAGTCTACCGCGTTGGTGTGGGACTGGTGATGGTTTTTAACCACAATCCAGCAGCTTCATGGTCACTGTTACCGATAGCAAGTTTTTATTTCCATATTTAGTTAAACAGAATTAAATTCTCAAACTGCGATGGTGGAATTGGAACTCACGTTCTCTGAATATTTAGCCCAGTTAGTGGTCCTGAGGTAAAGGGAGAGAACGACCATTCAGCCAGCAGACTGCCGCAACTGGTCAGTGACTCCCACATTGACCTTGGGGGAGAGGGTGCCGCTGTAAATATCTCGACACGGTCCCCCTCCCCCACCCCCTATTTCCCCCCATCCTCATCCCCCCATTCCCCACCCACCCGCCCCTTCCCCCCACCCATCCCCCCCGCTCCTTCCCCCCACCCATCCCCCCTCACCCTCCTCCCCCACCCATCCCCCCTCACCCTCCTCCCCCACCCATCCCCCCCTCATACCCCCCTCCCCTCACCCTCCCCCCCTCCCCTCCCATTCCCCCCCTCCCCTATTCCCCCCCTCACCCTCCCTCCTCCCCTCCCACCTCACCCTCCCCCCTCCCATCCCCTCCCCTCACCCTCCCCCTTCCCATCCCCCCGCCCTCACCCTCCCATCACCTCCCCTCACCCTCCCCCCTCCCATCACCCCACTCACCGTCCCCCCTCCCATCCCCCTGCTCACCCTCCCCCCTCCCATCCCCCCGCTCACCCTCCCATTCCCCCTCGACCTCTCCCCCTCCCCCAAGGTCTCCAACCATCGACGGCCGGTTCCAACGTACTTCATGCGCCGTTCCACGGACATGGCGCAGATGTTGCGCCAGCGTCGGTCCAGGCTGCGCGTGGTCTGCTGGATGGATTCGCATTCTGTCTCGATGTCCGAGTCGTGCAGGAGGCTGTCGCACAGGCTCAGCACCGACGTCACGCCCCCGCTGTGCTCCTCGATGTCCCGCTGAAGCTCCTGAAACAAGAGGGCAGAGGTCAGCGCTCGGCCGGCAACACGGCTCCACACCGGGGAGGGCAGAGGGCAAAGGTCAGCCCACAACATGGCTCCACACCGGGGAGGGCAGAGGGCGAAGGTTAGCCCACAACACGGCTCCACACTGGGGAGGGCAGAGGTCAGCGCTCAGCCTGCAACATGGCTCCGTACCGGGGAGGGCAGAGGGCGAAGGTCAGCCCACAACATGGCTCCATACCGGGGAAGGCAGAGGGCGAAGGTCAGCCCACAACAAGGCTCCACACTGGGAAGGGCAGAGGTCAGCGCTCAGCCTGCAACATGGCTCCGTACCGGGGAGGGCAGAGGGCGAAGGTCAGCCCACAACAAGGCTCCACACTGGGAAGGGCAGAGGTCAGCGCTCAGCCTGCAACATGGCTCCGTACCGGGGAGGGCAGAGGGCGAAGGTCAGCCCACAACAAGGCTCCACACTGGGAAGGGCAGAGGTCAGCGCTCAGCCTGCAACATGGCTCCGTACCAGGGAGGGCAGAGGGCGAAGGTCAGCCCACAACATGGCTCCGGACCGGGGAGGGCAGAGGTCAGCCCACAACACGGCTCCACACCGGGGTGCAGAGGGCGAAGGTCAGCCCACAACACGGCTCCACACTGGGAGGGGGGTGGGGGCGCGGGAGGGGGTACTGCCAGGGGGAGCAGTGAGCGAAAGGGCAGAGGAGGTGAAATTCTGCAGTCGGAGAGAAGGCTCAGGCACTTTGTTGAAGGACGCTCAATATTAAACGAGGGCGGGAGTGGAATCTCACAGAATCACCTGAAGTTCAATAGGCCCAACACAACCGTAATCTAAACTACGGAGATAGCAGAGCAGATTTTACAAATTACAATCCAGGCTTAGTGTCAACCATGGCTCAGTAGGTCGCTCTCTCGGCTCAGAATCAGATGGTTGTGGGTTCAAAGGGCACTCCAGGGACTTGAGCACATAAATTTAGGCCTGGCACTCCAGGCGCCGTCTTTCGAATGATACGCTAAACCAAGGCCCCGTCTGCTCTCTCAGGTGGATGTAAAAGATCCCATGGCACTATTTCGAAGTAGAGCAGGGGAGTTATCCCCGGTGTCCTGGCCAATATTTATCCCTCAATCAACATCACAAAAACAGATTATCTGGTCATTATCACATGGTTGTTTGAGGGAGCATGCTTTGCGCAAATTGATTGCCACGTTTCCTACATTACAACAGTGACTATACTCCAAAAAATACTTCATTGGCTGTAAAGCACTTTGAGACGCCCGGTGGTCCTGAAAGGCGCGATAGAAATATAAGTCTTTTTCTTTCTTTCTGACTTGGAAGCACAATCAAGAATTCTGGGGGAACTCTAACACACATTCACTGAGACACACACACACACATTCACTGAGACACACACACACGTTCACTGAGACACACACACACACATTCACTGAGACACACACACACACACACACGTTCACTGAGACACACACACACACATTCACTGAGACACACACACACACATTCACTGAGACACACACACACACGTTCACTGAGACACACACACACACGTTCACTGAGACACACACGCACACGTTCACTGAGACACACATACACGTTCACTGAGACACACACACACACGTTCACTGAGACACACACGCACACGTTCACTGAGACACACACGCACACGTTCACTGAGACACACACACACACACGTTCACTGAGACACACATACACGTTCACTGAGACACACACACACACGTTCACTGAGACACACACACACACACGTTCACTGAGACACACACGCACACGTTCACTGAGACACACACGCACACGTTCACTGAGACACACACACACACATTCACTGAGACACACACACACACACGTTCACTGAGACACACACGCACACGTTCACTGAGACACACACGCACACGTTCACTGAGACACACACACACACATTCACTGAGACACACACACACACACGTTCACTGAGACACACACACACACATTCACTGAGACACACACACACACACATTCACTGAGACACACACGCACACGTTCACTGAGACACACACGCACACGTTCACTGAGACACACACACACACATTCACTGAGACACACACACACACATTCACTGAGACACACACACACACTTTCACTGAGACACACACACACACACTTTCACTGAGACACACACACACACATTCACTGAGACAGCATCATCATCATAGGCGGTCCCTCGTATGACTTGCTTCCACGCCAAAAAGGGATGACTTCACAGATGTTTCAATGAAGGACCTAATATTCCAGATCCTGAACTACATCCTGAAGGGTGGAAGATGCCTGTGCGTGGATTTTTTTAACGTGGGGTGACCGTTGCACACCAGCCACCACACGGGCTTGAGAGCTAGGTCTTGGTCCAGTGGCAAGGATTAACCAGGACGACTGGAGACCTGCTCTGCTGCACGGACCTAGTGCGCACACATCGCAGTGTGGGCTGGGCCCGTGTCTCTTCTGGGCCCCAGATTCACTCCTCTCCTGGGCCCCGGTCACTTCGGGCCACTGACACACACAGATTCATTCACTGAGACACACACACACACACACACGGAGCGCATCATAACATAAGAATATAAGCATCAGGAGCAGGAGCAGGCCCTTAATATCCAAAAATCTATCGATCTCAGTCTTGCATATACTCAACCACTGAGCCTCCACAGCCCTCTGGGGCAAAGAGTTCCAAACATTCACCATCCTCTTACTGACCCCTTATCCCGAGACTGTGACCCCCTAGTTCTACATTCCCCCATGATGAGAAACATCCTCTCTGCATTGACCCTGTCAATCCCCCTCAGACTCCTATATATTTCAATGAGATCACCTCTCATTCTTCTAAACTCCAGAGAGTAACGGCCTAATTTACTCAATCTCTCTTCATAGGACAGCCCTCTCATCCCAGGAATCAATCCAGTACATCCAGGACCAAAGCATTCCAATTTACTCAGTCGTTCCAGTGACCAGTCTGTGTACACACAGAGCCCTTTGGGTACAGGGCTCAGAGACCAGTCTGTGTCCATACACAACAGTCTGTGTGTACAAAGAGTCAGACTGAACACTGTGAGCTCAAAGTAAAGTGTGACCATAGTTTTTTATTGCAGGTCTCCAGAGTGCCTCTCCAACCTGTGACGCCTCCTTAAATACCTGTGCTCCCAAGGGATTATAGGATCCCTTGGGACTCCAGGGGATGAGTCCTCTGGTGGCTGTACAGAGTAAATACAAGTCCACCTATATAACAACACTCGCCCCCCCCCACCCCCACCCCGCCCAAAGCCAACAGTGTAACTATTTACAACGTGAGTCAATCTGGGGCCCTTCTTGCCCTGGTTGATCGTCTCGGTGTGAAGGCTGGTGTTGTTGAATCATTTGCTGGGCCCTCGCTGGGCTGCTGTGCAGCTGGCCTTGCTGGGCTGCCTGGTGTGTTGGGTCCTGCTGGGCTGCTGTGGATGATGGGTTCTGCTTCATGGTCAACCGTGGTGTCGGTTGCCACTGGTGTGTGTGTTGGGGGATCAAAAAAGGTAGGGCCCAAGGTGGGTTGCTCAGGGTAGTCCGTGAATCTGAGTTTGATTTGTTCCAAGTGTTTCCGGTGAATGAGTCCATTTGAAAGTTTGACCCGAAACACCCTGCTCCCCTCTTTGGCCACAACAGTGCCGGGAAGCCACTTGGGACCTTGTCTGTAATTTAATACAAATACAGGATCATTGATTTCAATCTCACGTGACACATTTGCGCTATCATGGTATGCACTTTGTTGAAGCCACCTGCTCTCTACCTGTTCATGTAGATCAGGGTGAATTAACGAGAGCCTTGTCTTAAATGCTCTTTTCATGAGCAGTTCAGCAGGTGGGATCCCAGTTAGTGAGTGTGGTCTCGTGCGGTAGCTAAGCAGGACTCGGGATAGGCGAGTCTGCAGTGAGCCTTCAGTTACCCTCTTCAAGCCTTGCTTGATGGTTTGCACTGCTCTCTCTGCCTGACCATTGGACGCTGGTTTAAATAGGGCAGATGTGACATGTTTGATCCCGTTACGGGTCATGAATTCTTTGAACTCAGCACTGGTAAAACATGGCCCATTGTCGCTCACCAGGACATCAGGTAAGCCGTGTGTGGCAAACATGGCCCGCAGGCTTTCAGTAGTGGCAGCGGACGTGCTAGCTGACATTATCTCACATTCAATCCACTTGGAGTACGCGTCTACAACCACAAGGAACATTTCACCCAAGAACGGGCCTGCATAGTTGACGTGTACCCTAGACCATAGTTTGGAGGGCCAAGACTATAAACTTAGCGGCGCCTCCCTGGGTACATTGCTTAACTGCGAGCATATATTGCATCTGTGAACGCAGGACTCTAAGTCCGCATCGATACTGGGCCATCACACGTGGGATCTGGCTATCGCTTTCATCATTACGATGCTTGGGTGGGTACTGTGGAGGTTATTGATGAAGGTGTCTCTGCCCTTCTTGGGGACCACTACTCGATTGCCCCACAGAAGGCAATCTGCCTGTATAGACATTTCATCTTTGCAACGCAGGAACGGCTTTATCTCTTCCTGCATTTCCACTGGGACACTGGACCAGCTCCCGTGAAGCACACAGCTTTTGACTAGAGATAATAAGGTGTCTTGGCTTGTCCAGGTTTTGATCTGCTGGGCAGTGACAGGTGATTCACTCTCAAATGCTTCCATAACCATGGCTAGATCTGCGGGCTGCGCCATTTCCACCCCCGTGGTGGGCAATGGCAGCCTACTGAGAGCATCGGCGGAGTTTTCTGTGCCTGGCCTGTGGCGAATGGCGTAGTTGTATGCGGACAACGTGAGCGCCCATCTCTGGATGCGGGCCGATGCGTTGGTATTCATCCCCTTACTCTCGGAAAACAGGGATATAAGTGGCTTATGGTCAGTTTCCAATTTGAATTTTAGCCCAAACAGGTATTGATGCATTTTCTTTACCCCATAGACACACGCTAACGCTTCTTTCTCAATCATGCTGTAGGCTCTCTCAGCCTCAGACAGACTCCTAGATGCATAAGCAACTGGTTGCAGTTTCCCAAAATCATTAGCTTGTTGCAATACACACCCGACGCCATATGATAACGCATCACATGCTAGTACCAAACGCTTACATGGATCATACAACACACAAGCAATTTGTTTGAACATAACAATTTTCTCGCTTTTACAAAGGCATTTTCTTGGCTTTTGCCCCAAACCCATTCGCCCCCTTTTCGTAGTAAGACATGTTGTGGTTCTAACAGTGTGCTGAGACCCGGTAAGAAGTTACCAAAGTAGTTCAAAGTCCCAGAAACGACCGCAGCTCCGTCACGTTCTGTGGCCTCGGTGCGTTCTCGATTGCCTCCGTCTTCGCATTGGTGGGCCTGATGCTGTCCACCGCAATCCTCCTTCCCAGGAACTCCACTTCAGGCACCAGGAAAACGCACTTCGAGCGTTTTAACCTGAGCCCCATGTGGTTGAGTCGACTAAGAACCTCCCTCCAGGTTCTGCAGATGCTCAACTATGTTTTTCGACCTGTGACCAAGTTGTCGTCCTGGAAGACCACGGTGTGCGGGACCGACTTCAGTAAACTTTCTATGTTTTTCTGGAATATCGCTGCCGCTGATCGGATTCCAAACGGGCATCTGTTCTAAACAAAAGGACCTTTGTGCGTGTTGATGCAGGTGAGGCCCTTCGATGATTCCTCCAGTTCCTGCGTCATGTAGGCTGAAGTCAGATCCAGCTTCGTGAACGTCTTTCCTCCAGCCAGCGTTGCAAAGAGGTCATCGGTCTTTGGTAGTGGATATTGGTCCTGCAGGGAGAAACAATTGATAGTTACTTTGTAATCAACACAGATTCTGACGGTGCCGTCTCCCTTGAGGACAGGGACAATAGGACTGGCCCACTCGCTGAACTCGATCGGTGAAATGATGCCCTCTCTTTGCAGCCAGTCTAGCTCGATCTCTACCCTTTCTCTCATCATGTATGGTACTGCTCTTGCCTTGTGATGGATGGGTCGTGTCCCCGGAATTAAGTGGATCTGCACTTTTGCTCCTTGGAATTTCCCGATGCCTGGTTCGAACAGCGAAGGAAATTTGTTTAAGATCTGGGCATACGAAGTGTCGTCAGCGGGCGATAGCGCTCGGACATCGTCCCAGTTCCAGCGTATCTTTCCCAACCCAGCTCCTGCCGAGCAGCGTGGGACCATCGCCCATTACCACTCAAAGTGGTAGCTTGTGCACCGCTCCATCGTAGGAGACCTTTACGGTAGCACTGCCAATGACGGGAATCAGTTCTTTCGTGTAAGTTCTTAGTTTCGTGCAAGCTGGAGTTAAGACTGGCCTTGAGGCCTTGTTGCACCACAACCTTTCGAAAGTCTTTTTACCCATGATGGACTGGCTCGCGCTCGTGTCCAGCTCCATTGACACTGGGAGTCAATTTAGATCAACACTCACCATTATCGGGGGACAATTCGTGGTGAATGTGTGCACCCCATGTACCTCTGCCTCCTCTATCTGAGGCTCTGGTTCGTCCTGATCTTGCGTGGATCTGTTCTCCTCTGCAACATGGCGGTTTGCAGGTTTAACAGGCTTAGCAGCTCGCCTGTACACTCGTTGGAGGTATCCCATTGTTCCACAGCCCTTGCAAACGTATCCTTTGAATCGGCATGAATGGAAACGATGATCACCCCCGCAGCACCAACAAGATGTTAATGGCCTTGCATTCATCACCCTTGATGGTGGACTCTGAGACATCTGTGGACGTGTAGCTGCAGGTATGTGACCTGCCCTGTACGTTACGATTCGAAAACAACATCACTTTGTTCACAGTACTTGTAGCAGCACTTGTGTGCTGAGAGATTTGCTTCGTATTGTCACTGGTGGCTATGAACGCCTGGGCTATCGCTATGGCCTTACTCAAGGTTGGGGTCTCGACAGTCAAAAGTTTGCGAAGTATGGTTTCGTGGCAAATGCCAAGTATGAAAAAGTCTCTGAGCATGTGCTCCAAATATCCTTCAAATTCGCAATGTCCTGCAAGGAGTCTTAGCTCGGTGACATAACTCGCCACTTCCTGGCCTTCAGACCTTTTGTAGGTGTAGAACCGATACCTCACCATCAGAACGCTTTCCTTCGGGTTCAAATGCTCTCGGACCAGTGTGCACAAATCGTCGTACGATTTCTCCGTGGGTTTCGCTGGAGTGAGCAGATTCTTCATGAGGCCATACGTTGGTGCCCCACAGACGGTGAGGAAGATCGCCCTTCGTTTGGCAGCGCTCTCTTCCCCATCCAGCTCGTTGTCCACGAAGTATTGGTCGAGTCGCTCCACAAAAGTTTCCCAATCATCTCCCTCCGAGAATTTCTCCAGGATGCCCACTGTTCTCTGCATCTTTGGGTTCGCTATCTGTATCTCGTCGCCAGTTGTTGTGTATGGAGAAAGAGTCAGACTGAACACTGTGAGCTCAAAGTAAAGTGTGACCTTAGTCTTTTATTGCAGTTCTCCAGAGTGCCTCTCCAACCTGTGAGGCCTCCTTAAATACCAGTGCTCCCAAGGGATTATGGGATCCCTTGGGATTCCACGGGATGAGCCCTCTGGTGGCAGTTCAGAGTAAATACAAGTCCACATATATAACATAAGAACAGAAGAACATAAGAATTAGGAACAGGAGTAGGCCATCTAGCCCCTCGAGCCTGCTCCGCCATTCAACAAGATCATGGCTGATATGGACGTATCCTCCACTTACCCGCCCGCTCCCCATAACCCTTAATTCCCTTATTGGTTAAAAATCTATCTATCTGTGACTTGAATACATTCAATGAGCTAGCCTCAACTGCTTCCTTGGGCAGAGAATTCCACAGATTCACAACCCTCTGGGAGAAGAAATTCCTTCTCAACTCGGTTTTAAATTGGCTCCCCCGTATTTTGAGGCTGTGCCCCCTAGTTCTAGTCTCCCCGACCAGTGGAAACAACCTCTCTGCCTCTATCTTGTCTATCCCTTTCATTATTTTAAATGTTTCTATACGATCACCCCTCATCCTTCTGAACTCCAACGAGTAAAGACCCAGTCTACTCAATCTATCATCATAAGGTAACCCCCTCATCTCCGGAATCAGCCGAGTGAATCGTCTCTGTACCCCCTCCAAAGCTAGTATATCCTTCCTTAAGTAAGGTGACCAAAACTCCAGGTGCGGCCTCACCAATACCCTGTACAGTTGCAGCAGGACCTCCCTGCTTTTGTACTCCATCCCTCTCGCAATGAAGGCTAACATTCCATTCGCCTTCCTGATTACCTGCTGCACCTGCAAACTAACTTTTTGGGATTCATGCACAAGGACCCCCAGGTCCCTCTGCACCTCAGCATGTTGTAATTTCTCCCCATTCAAATAATATTCCCTTTTACTGTTTTTTTCCCCAAGGTGGATGACCTCACACTTTCCGACATTGTATTCCATCTGCCAAACCTTAGCCCATTCGCTTAACCTATCTAAATCTCTTTGCAGCCTCTCTGTGTCCTCTACACAACCCGCTTTCCCACTAATCTTTGTGCCATCTGTAAATTTTGTTACACTACACTCTCTCCCCTCTTCCAGGTCATCTGTGTATATTGTAAACAGTTGTGGTCCCAGCACCGATCCCTGTGGCACACCACTAACCACCGATTTCCAACCCGAAAAGGACCCATTTATCCCGACTCTCTGCTTTCTGTTAGCCAGACAATTCTCTATCCATGCTAATACATTTCCTCTGACTCCACATACCTTTATCTTCTGCAGTAATCTTTTGTGTGGCACCTTATCGAATGCCTTTTGAAAATCTAAATACACCACATCCATCGGTACACCTCTATCCACCATGCTCGTTATATCCTCAAAGAATTCCAGTAAATTAGTTAAACATGATTTCCCCTTCATGAATCCATGCTGCGTCTGCTTGATTGCACTATTCCTATCTCGATGTCCCGCTATTTCTTCCTTTATGATAGTTTCAAGCATTTTCCCCACTACATATGTTAAACTAACCGGCCTATAGTTACCTGCCTTTTGTCTGCCGCCTTTTTTAAACAGAGGCATTACATTAGCTGCTTTCCAATCCGCTGGTACCTCCCCAGAGTCCAGAGAATTTTGGTAGATTATAATGAATGCATCTGCTATAACTTCCGCCATCTCTTTTAATACCCTGGGATGCATTTCATCAGGACCAGGGGACTTGTCTACCTTCAGTCCCATTAGCCTGTCCAGCACTACCCCCCCTAGTGATAGTGATTGTCTCAAGGTCCTCCCTTCCCACATTCCTGTGGCCTGCAATTTCTGGCATGGTTTCTGTGTCTTCCACTGTGAAGACCGAAGCAAAATAATTGTTTAAGGTCTCAGCCATTTCCACATTTCCCATTATTAAATCCCCCTTCTCATCTTCTAAGGGACCAACATTTACTTTAGTCACTCTTTCCCGTTTTATATATCTGTAAAAGCTTTTACTATGCGTTTTTATGTTTTGCGCAAGTTTACCTTGGTAATCTATCTTTCCTTTCTTTATTGCTTTCTTAATCATTCTTTGCTGTCGTTTAAAATTCTCCCAATCTTCTATTTTCCCACTAACCTTGGGCACCTTATACACATTGGTTTTTAATTTGATACTCTCCTTTATTTCCTTGGTTATCCACGGCTGGTTATCCCTTCTCTTACCGCCCTTCTTTTTCACTGGAATATATTTTTGTTGAGCACTATGAAAGAGCTCCTTAAAAGTCCTCCACTGTTCCTCAATTGTGCCACCGTTTAGTCTGTGTTTCCAGTCTACTTTAGCCAACTCTGCCCTCATCCCACTGTAGTCCCCTTTGTTTAAGCATAGTACGCTCGTTTGAGACACTACTTCCTCACCCTCAATCTGTATTACAAATTCAACCATACTGTGATCACTCATTCCGAGAGGATCTTTTACTAGGAGACACAGACCCCATTGGGTACACAGCTCAGTGACCAGTCTGTGTACACACAGAGCCCTTTGGGTACACGACCCAGTGACCAGTCTGTGTACACGACCCAGTGACCAGTCTGTGTACACACAGAGCCCTTTGGGTACACGACCCAGTGACCAGTCTGTGTACACGACCCAGTGACCAGTCTGTGTACACACAGAGCCCTTTGGGTACATGGCCCAGTGACCAGTCTGTGTACACACAGACCCCATTAAGATGCTCCCAAGGTGGCTCAGTATCCTCCAGACACTCAACGTCTCACACAGCTGAATAATGGTCACTAGGGCGAGGGGTCGGAGAGTGGCCAGATCCTGCAGAACTTACGCTCCAGCCAGAGTCCGAATCTCGTCAGTGGAGGGAGAGAGAATGTGGGAGATCGGGGAAGGGGAGGGGGGAAAAGAGAGAGAGAGAGAGAGAGAGAGAGAGAGAGAGAGAGAGAGAGAGAGAGAGAGAGAGAGAGAGAGAGAGAGAGAGAGAGAGAACGTTCACTGCAGTTCACTCTGTAACTGGTTAAAATAAATTCAGACTGAAAAGGGAGAGAAGATAAGGTGAGCACCTCTGGGTAACCCGATCTAATACATATTAAACAGGAACTAGTCTCCCTCCCTCCACAGGCGGCTGCTTTAGTTTCTGGCACCAAGCAGGAGAAGGTTAGAGTGACATTAATTATTGATGACTTGTTTTATTTTTAGACCAGGGACACAAACTGAAGATAAAGAGATCAGATGCGCTCACTCCTGCCGTTTTGCACACGTGGTTTCTGCATGTGTGTCCCCGCCCGCCCCCACGGACCCTGGGGTACCCCCTGGCCCAAGGGACATTCCGAGCAAGTGAGGCCAGGCGAGCTATTCAGCTGCGGGGGCATCACAAGCACGCCCGATCCGGTCCTGACCTTCCCTCTCTCCGGGCTAATCTCCAGCCGGATCACCCGTGGGTAGTGCATGAGCTGGGGGTCCCGGCTCACCGTCTCCCCATGTATGGGGGGGCCCCCATGGCTGCCTCGGAGCCGATCAGCGCAGACCAGGAGGGGAAGCTGGGGCCGCCCCGAGTGGAACGACTCGGTATGCACTGTTCCTCAATAACTTACCTGCTCCCCTTGCATTAATGTCGTTTTAAGATGCTTAAAGGATTTGATAGGGTGCATAGAAAGAAGCGATTTCCTCCGGTGGGGATTCCAGACAAGGGGGCATAACTTTAAAATTAGAGCCAGGCCATTCAGGGGTGATGTCAGGAAGCACGTGTCAGTGCTCAGTGAGTAGCACACTCGCCTCTGAGTCAGATGGTTGTGGGTTCAAGACTCACTCCAGGGACTGGAGCACAGAAATCCAGGCTGACACTCCAGTGCAGTACTGAGGGAGTGCTGCACTGTCGGAGGGGCAGTACTGAGGGAGTGCGGCACTGTCGGAGGGGCAGTACTGAGGGAGTGCGGCACTGTCGGAGGGGCAGTACTGAGGGAGTGCTGCACTGTCGGAGGGGCAGTACTGAGGGAGTGCCGCACTGTCGGAGGGGCAGTACTGAGGGAGCACTGCACTGTCGGAGGGGCAGTACTGAGGGAGCGCTGCACTGTCGGAGGGTCAGTACTGAGGGAGCGCTGCACTGTCGGAGGGGCAGTACTGAGGGAGTGCTGCACTGTCAGAGGGGCAGTACTGAGGGAGTGCTGCACTGTCGGAGGGGCAGTACTGAGGGACGCTGCACTGTCGGAGGGGCAGTACTGAGGGAGTGCTGCACTGTCAGAGGGACAGTACTGAGGGAGCGCTGCACTGTCGGAGGTGTGGTCTTTCAGATGAGACATTAAACCGAGGCCCCTTCTGCTCTCTCAGGTAGAAGTAAAAGATCACAGGGCACTATTTCGAAGAAGAGCAGGGGAGTTATCCCCGGTGTCCTGGGGCCAATATTTACCCCTCAACCAACATCACTAAAACGGATTATCTGGTCATTATCACATTGCTGTTTGTGGGAGCTTGCTGTGCGCAAAAATTGGCTGCTGCATTTCCCACATTACAACAGTGATCACACTCCAAAAGTACTGCATTGGCTGTAAAGCGCTTTGAGACGTCCGGTGGTTGTGAAGGGTGCTATATAAATGCAAGTCTTTCTTTCTTTCTTTCACTTCTTCACACAAAGGGTAGTGGAACTCTCTCCCTAGCCCCTCAAAAGCTGTGGATACTGGGGGTCATTTGGAGCTTTTGATACTGAGACCGAAAGGTTTTTGTTGGCTAAGGGTATCGGGGGATATGCAGATTTGGTTGAGGTACAGATCAGCCGTGGTTTAACTGAAAGAGGGAACCGGATGGAGGGGCTGAATGGCAGCCTCCTCCTCATGTTCCCGCCCCACTCACCTGCTGCTCCGCAAGTTTCTTCTCAATTTCCTGATCGTCGCAGATGCTATAAACCACGGGCTTGGAGAGCTCGGACTCGATGTGAGAGAGCCAGGTGCGCAGGGTGCTCATCTCCCAGTCCAGGTGCTGCACCGAGCTCAGTGTGTCCTTCAACTTCTTCACCCTGAGGGGGAAGGAGAAACCAGTCAGGGATCGAGGAGAGAACATCGCGCGAGAGAGAGAGAGAGAGAGAATCGGGGGAAGGGAACTCCTGACACACCGCGGGTCTGTCGCAGAGGCTGGGGCCTCCCTGATAAAGTGCAGCATCCCCACTGACACCTGGGAGTCCCTGGCCAAAGACCACCCTAAGTGGAGGAAGTGCATCCGGGAGGGCGCTGAGCACCTCGAGTCTCATCGCCGAGAGCATGCAGAAACCAAGCGCAGGCAGCGGAAGGAGCGTGCGGCAAACCAGTCCCACCCTCCCCTTCCCTCAACCACTGTCTGTCCCACCTGTGACAGGGACTGTGGCTCCCGTACTGGACTGTTCAGCCACCTGAGAACTCATTGTAAAGAGTGGAAGCAAGTCTCCCTCGATTGCCCATGATGATGATGGGGCGGGGGCATGGGCCTCCCAGCAACCAATCAATGGATCACGTAGAATCTTACAACACAGGAGGAGACCATTCGGCCCATCGTGCCTGTGCCGGCTCTCGGAAGGAGCGATCCGATTAGTCCCACTCCCCACTGCTCTTTTCCCACAGCCCAGTAAATCTTTCCCTCAAGTATTTATCCAATTTCCTTCTGAAAGTCACGATTGAATCTGCTCCCACCGCCCTGTCAGGCAGCGCGTTCCCGATCGCCACAACTTGCTGCGTAAAAACATTCTCCCCATCTGGTTCTTTTGCCGATCACCTTAAATCTGTGTCCTACCAACCCATCCGCCACTGGGAGCAGTTCCTCATTACTTACTCCACCAAAACCACTCATTATTTTGAACACCTCGACTATCCTCTTAACCTTCTCTGCTCCAGGGAGAACAATCCCAACTTCTCCAGTCTCTCACATCTCTGGTACCATTCTGAGAAATCTCCTCAGCCACCTCTCCAAGGCCTTCACATCCTTCCTTAGGTGTGGAGAGAACACCGACGGCAGTTCGGGGCCATAAAAGGAGCGCCGAGCGTCCCAGGGAGCAGCGTGGGGGCGTGCCACTACACGGTACAGCGCGAGCTGGTGCAGGAGGGCGACAGCAGCGAAGAGTGACGTCACCAAGGTCCAGGTCGGTGATTGGAGCGTGGGGCAGGTACAGCAGGAGCGGCGAGGATCGGGGCGAAGGAGCGGCGAGAGATTGTAGAGGGACGTGATCGGGGCCCGGGAGAGGCGCGGGTTCAGGGCCCAGGAGAGGGCGAGGGCCCAGGGGGCAGCACGGGGCCCAGCCCACACTGTGCAATATGTGTAGCGCACTGGGCCCGTGCAGCAGAGCAGCTCTCCAGTTGTCCTGGTTAACCCTTGCCACTGGACCAAGACCTCGCTCTGTCAAGCCCCGTGTGGTGGCTGGTGTGCAACGGTCACCCCACGTTAAAACAATCCACCCACCGCCATCTTCCACCCTTCAGGATGGAGTTCGGGTCCTTCATTGAAACACCTGTGAACCCATCCTTTTTTTTGGCGTGGAAGCAAGTCACCCTCGCTTCGAGGGACCGCCTATGAATAAGTGTGGAGGCCAGAATTGGGACACAATACCCCAAGCCAGGCCCCGAACCTCTCCTCACTCTATGCCAACATTTCCTTCCAGGGGTGAATGGATAGTGAATGGATAGCGAACCCTGGGTGAGTTTACATTCCCCGCTGACCCCCCTCCCTATGCCAGCGATGCTGAGGCCGATTGCCGCAGTCTTATTGCTGACAGCAGCTAACTAACTGTGCGCAGGCTTGAGCCTGGGACTATCTGATCAGTTGGGCTCGGTACCATGCCTGGGGCGGAGGCACGTTTAACCGCAGTAACCCGAGACCACCTCAAAACATCATGGCTGTGACTACTGTGTCATCACAGTCACCCACAGCCCAGTTAAAGCCGCTCAGTGAGAAAGGGTTAATCGTTCAAGGTCTTCAATTGTGTCGGAGGGGCAGTACTGAGGGAGCGCCACACTAATAAGAACATAAGAACACAAGAAATAGGAGCAGGAGTAGGCTATTTGGCCCCTTGAGCCTGCTCCACCATTTAATAAGATCATGGCTGATCTGATCATGGACTCAGCTCCACTTCCCCGCCCGCTCCCCATAACCCTTTACTCCCTTATCGCTCAAAAATCTGTCTATCTCCACTTTAAATATATTCAATGACCCAGCCTCCACAGCTCTCTGGGAGCTGCACTGTCGGAGGGGCAGTACTGTGGGAGTGCTGCACTGTCGGAGGGGCGGTACTGAGGGAGCGCTGCACTGTCGGAGGGGCGGTACTGAGGGAGCGCTGCACTGTCGGAGGGGCAGTACTGAGGGAGTGCAGCACTGTCGGAGGGGCAGTACTGAGGGAGCGCTGCACTGTCGGAGGGGCAGTACTGAGGGAGTGCAGCACTGTCGGAGGGGCGGTACTGAGGGAGCGCTGCAGTGTCGGAGGGGCAGTACTGTGGGAGCGCTGCACTGTCGGAGGGGCAGTACTGAGGGAGCGCCGCACTGTCGGAGGGGCAGTACTGAGGGAGTGCAGCACTGTCGGAGGGGCAGTACTGAGGGAGCGCTGCACTGTCGGAGGGGCAGTACTGAGGGAGTGCAGCACTGTCGGAGGGGCAGTACTGAGGGAGCGCTGCAGTGTCGGAGGGGCAGTACTGTGGGAGCGCTGCACTGTCGGAGGGGCAGTACTGAGGGAGCGCTGCAGTGTCGGAGGGGCAGTACTGAGGGAGCGCTGCACTGTCGGAGGGGCAGTACTGAGGGAGCGCTGCAGTGTCGGAGGGGCAGTATTGAGGGAGCGCTGCAGTGTCGGAGGGGCAGTACTGAGGGAACACCACACTGTCGGAGGGGCGGTACTGAGGGAGTGCAGCACTGTCGGAGGGGCAGTACTGAGGGAGTGCTGCACTGTCGGAGGGGCAGTACTGAGGGAGCGCTGCAGTGTCGGAGGGGCAGTATTGAGGGAGCGCTGCAGTGTCGGAGGGGCAGTACTGAGGGAACACCACACTGTCGGAGGGGCGGTACTGAGGGAGTGCAGCACTGTCGGAGGGGCAGTACTGAGGGAGCGCTGCACTGTCGGAGGGGCAGTACTGAGGGAACACCACACTGTCGGAGGGGCGGTACTGAGGGAGTGCAGCACTGTCGGAGGGGCAGTACTGAGGGAGCGCCGCACTGTCGGAGGGGCAGTACTGAGGGAGTGCAGCACTGTCGGAGGGGAGTGCCGCAGTGTCGAGGGCGCTGTCTTTTGGTGAGATGTTAAACCGAGGCCCCGTCTGGCCTCAGGTGGATTTAAAAGATCCCACTGCCACTATTCGAAGAAGCGCAGGGGCGATCTCTGGTTTCCTGGCCAATATTTTTCCCTCCCAGTGCATCACTGGTCTCCCCCATGCACAGTGTCGAACCTATTCTCCCACATCCACTTATCTAAAGCCTGCAATCTATCAACCCCCTCCCCCCACAGCCCTGTGAACACACAGACACAAACAATCAGTGTCAGCGAATCATTCCTTTCAGCAATACCAAGCCTAGCGGAAAACCCAGGTCCATCCGCAAATCCACTTCCTGTTTGGACCATGAACCAGTCTGACTAGCATTAACCAAGATAATAATACAGCACAGACCGTAGCTCAGCCCAGTGCTCGCAGAGACACTCCAAGGCCCCTCCCCCATCCACACGACCCCTGCATTCAGGATTGTTTCGACTGGTATCTCCCTTCAAGCAATGCCCTTTCCAATCGATGCTTTCATCAGCGCTCAGGGAGACTGTGCCTGGGAGGAGCAGGGACAATTGCCAATCAAATCAAGACCCGTTTGACCGCATCCTTTACTGAGGCAGAGGGTGTCCCGATGTCTGTGTGTATGTAAACATGCACACGTATATGTAGATATATATACGCACACACACACACGCAGACATGGACACACTACATCTGAAGTGCGATGAAATCTCTGTCAAATGAACTGATCGAGCACTGCGAAGGTGAAGCGATGTTGGTATAAAAACACACAGCTTACCGTCAAACATGGGATCCAGCTTCACGGGATCACTCCAGGCGCTGGATTCAAACAGAACTAGCATCCAGGCAATACCTGGCTGATGAATGAGCACTGTGCTGCATTACCCAAGGTGTGTGAGAGAAAGAGAGAGAGAGAGAGAGAGAGAGACAGGCCTCCCCAGCAAAGCAGGCTCTACCCTATAATCTATGCACACACATGTAACACTGCACAAGGCAAATGATTCTCCCCCAACCCCCACCCTCTCCTCCTCCCAGTCCAGACTGCACCACACCCCCTCCCCACTCAGGTTTCACTGGAATGGAGCAGCTCAGACCAATTTCAAAGGGTACCAGATCTCGACGGTCACGGTAACTGCGAGGGGAGTCTGGGAGTCACCTACAATAGTCTGACGAGAGGGCCGTCAGAGATGACTGGGACAATGAATGTCCCGGCTTAAACACAGCTCCACAGCAAACAGCTGATGCCAGTGACTGTCAGTCACACGGTCCCGCACAATGTAACACAATTCAGCTCCATCAATTAACGACACAGATCCCCAGAGAACAGTTGCACACGCGCAGTCTCCGTCTGAACAGAGAATCAGAGAGTCCTACAGCACAGACGGAGGCCATGTGGCCCATCGTGCCTGTGCCTGCTCTTTGAAAGAGCTGTCTGTCGAGTGAGACGTTAAACCGAGGCCCCGTCTGCTCTCTCAGATGGACGGTAAAGATCCCATGGCACTAATTCGAAGAAGAGCAGGGGAGTTATCCCCGGTGTCCTGCCCAATATTTATCCCTCAATCAACATCACTAAAAACAGATGATCTGGTCATTATCACATTGCTGTTTGTGGGAGCTTGCTGTGCACAAATTGGCTGCCGCGTTTCCTACATTACAACAGTGACTACAATTCAAAAGTACTTTATTGGCAGTAAAGCGCTTTGAGACGTCCGGTGGTCATGAAAGGCGCTATATAAATCCAAGTCTTTCTTTCTATCGAAGTAGTCCAACTCCCCCTGCTCTTTTCCCCATAGCCCTGTAAATAAATTTCCCTTCAAGTATTTATCCAAATCTCACTTTTGAAAGTTTCTATTGAACTGCTCCCATCGCCCTTTCCAGCAGCGTGTTCCTGATCACAACAACTCGCTGCGTAAAAACATCCTCCTCATCTCCCCCTCTGGTTCTTTTACCAATCACCTTAAATCTATGTCCTCACTTTACCGACCCTCCTGCCACTGGAACAGTTTCTACTTAATTACACCATCAAAACACTTCATCATTTTGAACACCTCGATCAAATCTCCTCTCAACCATCTCTGCCCCAAGGAGAACAACCCCAGCCTCTCCAGTCTGTCCCCGTCACTGAAGTCCCTCATCCCTGGAACCAATCAAATGATGAAGAAAGGGTAATTAGAATACGTGAGTAAAGTAGCGAGAGACATAAAAACAAGCTTCTACAGGTATGCAAGAAGGAAAAGATTAGCGAAAGTAAATATGGGTCCCTTCCTGGCTGAAACAGGAGAAATTATATTGGGAAATAAGGAAATAGCGGAGAAATTAAACAAATACCTGGGGCCTCGAACCTTGGTATCGCCCATTTTGAGGTGTTAATCCCGGTTGGTCAGTGACTGTGGCACCTTGTGAAATTTAACTGTCTCCCACGAAATGAGGCTTCAGTGTCCCGGGAGGGAAATGGATCGGTGAACCAGCCTCTGCACAATTCTCTGGACGGTGAAGGGGAAGCGTAGCGCTAACTTCCCAGAGCGAACGTGGATGAGGCGATGCTCGGTAGACATTCCGGCGCCAGCCTCCTCTTAAAGGGGACGTTACCGTGACTCTGCGGGGGCGGAGTTTCTCCATCGCGGTCCGCTCAGAGCGGCAACATGGCGGAGGGAGGAGCTCGCCAGCGGGCCCAGCGCGGCCCTGGAGGCTCCGATGGCGGGGCGGATGTCCCTGCAGCCTGAGCACGTCAGGAGGCCACCGCCCAGTGTCTTCAGGCGTTTGTGGAGGGAGGGGGCACAGCGCGAGTCTGCGCAATACACGGTGCCCAGAACCGTGACACTATCGCTCAGGTGGTTAGGGCGAGTACCCTGTCTATTAACCTAACAGTGCCATAGAAACATAGAAAATAGGTGCAGGAGCAGGCCATTCGGCCCTTCGAGCCTGCACCACCATTCAATATGATCATGGCTGATTATGCAACTTCAGTACTCCATTCCTGCTTTCTCTCCATAATGTAAAGCTCACTGTCTCACACACTATGTGCCTGCTCCTTCACTGTGTGTACCAGTTCACGGGCTCTGTTGCTGAAGTTCCGCCTCTGTTCAGCAGCCATACCCTTGTAAAAACATTAGCCTGACCCTTAAATCTTAGCCTGGTAGCCCCCCGAATCCCACCCACTCTGCGCAGCTACCGAGAGTCAAATGGACGTCCGCACACTTGCATTCGCAGCTATTCAACTCCGCGAGGCCCAGGCGATGGGCGGCACACACCTTCGCCTGTTTGTTATTGCAGGCGAAACTCGCTCGCAAACGGCGCCCACAGCTGCGGGGACCGGAGGAGGGGAGTCTAGCTCCACACCCTCACGGAGGTGGGAGAGCGAGTCGCGGCCCTCATGGCCACCACACAAGTGGGTAGGCTAGTGGTCGGGGAAGCCGGGCCCCCCTGGGGTCAGTGACGGTATATGTGCACCCCCTTTCTCTCCCATTTCCCCCTGAAACCGCATGCCTCGGCCATTTTTACATATAAAGCGCCCCATGTCACCTCCTCCTCCTCCCCTTCCTGCCCCCTCCCCTGATGCTACCCACACCCCTGCCGCTTTGTGCTTGCAGGTCACGAGCCAGAAGCGCCGCAGCCTGTCCGTGAGCCGTCCAGCTCCGACGGCGGGGGCACACGAGGAGGAGGAAGTGGGCGACGGTTCTGCGCCAGTCCGGCAGGATCCATCTGCTGCGGGCAGTAGGGACACCACGTCGGGGGACGAGCCGATCTTCCCAGCGTTTCCCCGAGCCCGAGGCTCCTGGACCCGGAGGCCTGCAGGCAACGGCCAGCGCGAAGCAACACTCGAGGGTCAGCTCCCCGGAGGGAGAGTCGGCGCCCGGGTCCTGCTGAGCCGGACTCCGACGAGGACCTGGATTCGGAGGCGATGGCAGGGAGAGTGTCTCAGGCGACGCACCGCGAGCTTGTGGGTGCATTGGCAAGGGTCCCGCAGAGCATGGATGCACTTGCTGTGAGGTTGGGGGAGGCCGCCTCAAACATTGCCCGTGCCTCTGGGCATCCCATCAAGCCCAGCCTTGGCAACTACCGAAGGGTGTTGGGAGTCGCCGAGCGACGCTGGTGGCCCTGAGGTGAGGGTGCCGGCCATGGCTGACATGGCAGCAGCTATCACAGCATAGGCCGAAGCAACACAAGTTCTTCGTGATGTGACGCAGTCACTAGTTGGTGGCATCAACTCACAATCTGGCCCCTCCCCACGCAGGCACAGTCTGGCCCCCCCCCCCCTACGCAGGCACAGTCTGGCCCCCCCCACGCAGGCACAGTCTGGCCCCCCTCCCCACGCAGGCACAGTCTGGGCCCCCCCCCCCCACGCAGGCACAGTCTGGCCCCCCTCCCCACGCAGGCACAGTCTGGGCCCCCCCCCCCCACGCAGGCACAGTCTGGCCCCCCCCCCACGCAGGCACAGTCTGGCCCCTCCCCACGCAGGCACAGTCTGGGCCCCCCCCCCCCCACGCAGGCACAGTCTGGGCCCCCCCCCCCCACGCAGGCACAGTCTGGCCCCCCCACCACGCAGGCACAGTCTGGCCACCCCCCCACGCAGGCACAGTCTGGGCCCCCCCCCCCCACGCAGGCACAGTCTGGCCCCCCCCCCACGCAGGCACAGTCTGGCCACCCCCCCACGCAGGCACAGTCTGGGCCCCCCCCCCCCCCACGCAGGCACAGTCTGGGACCCCCCCCCCACGCAGGCACAGTATGCCCCCCCCCCCCACGCAGGCACAGTCTGGGCCCCCCCCCCCCATGCAGGCACAGTCTGGGCCCCCCCACCACGCAGGCACAGTCTGGCCACCCCCCCACGCAGGCACAGTCTGGGCCCCCCCCCCCCAAGCAGGCACAGTATGCCCCCCCCCCACGCAGGCACAGTCTGGCCCCCCCCCCCCCACGCAGGCACAGTCTGGCCCCCCCCCCCACGCAGGCACAGTCTGGCCCCCCCCCCCCCACGCAGGCACAGTCTGGCCCCCCCCCCCCCATGCAGGCACAGTCTGGCCCCCCCCCCCCCACGCAGGCACAGTCTGGCCCCCCCCCCCACGCAGGCACAGTATGCCCCCCCCCCACGCAGGCACAGTATGCCCCCCCCCCCCACGCAGGCACAGTATGCCCCCCCCCCCCACGCAGGCACAGTCTGGCCCCCCCCCACGCAGGCACAGTCTGGCCCCCCCCCCCACGCCGGCACAGTCTGGCCCCCCCCCACGCAGGCACAGTCTGGCCCCCCCCCCCACGCCGGCACAGTCTGGGCCCCCCCACGCAGGCACAGTCTGGGCCCCCCCCCCCCCACGCAGGCACAGTCTGGGCCCCCCCCCCCCACGCAGGCACAGTCTGGGCCCCCCCCCCCCCCCCCACGCAGGCACAGTCTGGCCCTCTCTGGATGGCGGCAGTCCAATGGGGAACTCATGGTGCCGAAGCAGGCCAGCAACCTGTGTTCCAGCCGGTTGCTCCAGAGGCTGCCCCGGCGGAGTGGCAGTGTGGCGATGGAAATGGAAGGTGCTGTCCTCTCTCACGATCCCAGCATTCCGGCTCCCACCACTGCCACTCCGCCTTTGCACCCTGCCCATCCCAGACTGCTGCTGCCCATGCTGAGGTGGTGCAGCCGGGCCGTCCAGGCCCAGAGCTGGTCCAGGCCATCCTGCGAGTCCATCTGCAGTCTCTGCCTCACGCACCCAGCAGCCTTCAAGCAGCCTTGCTGCAGGCAGTGCGGACACATTAAGGAGGAGCACGGGGCATGGGAGGTAGGAAAAGGGAAGGGATGGGAAATATGTGAGTGAGTCACAACAATGACTTTGCCCATCACGAGGAAAAACATCCTCTCAGCATCTACCCCGTCAAGCTCCCTCAGAATCTTATATGTTTCAATAAGATCACCTCTCCTCCTTCTAAACTCCAACGAGTAAAGGCCCAACCTGTTCACCAGCCCGGAAACTTTGGTTGACTTTTACCGACGGCGCTAATACTTATCGCCTCACAGTCTAACAACAGCCAGATCATGACGTCTATACGCGTGCAACGCCCCCGTTCATCCCAGGAATCAACCGAGTGAACCTTCTCTGAACAGCCTCCAATGCAAGTATATCCTTCCTTAAATACGGAGACCAAAACTGTACGCAGTACTCCAGGTGTGGCCTCACCAGTTGTAGCAGGACTCTGTTTTTATACTCTATCCCCCTTGCAATAAAGGCCAACATTCCAATGGCCTTCCTGATCACTTGCTGTACCTGCATACTAACTTTTTGTGTTTCATGCACAAGGACCCCCAGGTCCCTCTGTACTGCAGCACTTTGCAATTTTTCTCCATTTAAATTATAATTCTATTCTTCCTACCAAAGTGGATAACCTCACATTTTCCCACATTATACACCATCTGCCAAATGTTTGCCCACTCACTTAGTCTGTCTATGTCCCTTTGCAGACTGTTTGTGTCCTCCTCACACATTACTTTCCCACCCATTATTGTATCATCAGCAAACTTGGCTACAGTACACTCAATCCCTTCATCCAAGTCATGAATATAGATTGTAAACACTGATCCCTGTGGCACCCCACTAGTTACAGTTTGCCAACCTGAAAATGACCCATTTATCCCGACTCTCTATTTTCTGTTAGATAGCCAATCCTCTATCCATGCTAATATATCACCCCCAACATCATGAGCTCATTTCCTGTGTAGTAACCTTTTTCATGTGGCATCTTATCAAATGCCTTTTGGAAATCCAAATACACTACATCTACTGGTTCCCCTTTATCCACCCTGCTCATTACATCCTCAAAGAACTCAATAAATTTGTCAAACACGATTTCTCTTTCATAAAACCGTGTTGACTCTGCTTGATTGAGTCATGCGTTTCTAAAAGTCCTGCTGCTACTTCCTTAATAATGGACTCCAGCATTTTACCAATGACAGATGTGAGGTTAACTGGTCTATAGTTTCTTGCTTTCTGTCTACCTCCTTTCTTGAATGGGGATGTTACATTTGCGGTTTTCCAGTCCACTGGGACCTTTCCAGAATCTAGGGAATTTTGGTAGATTACAACCACTGATTCCACGATCTCTGCAGCCACTTCTTTTAAGACCCGAGGATGCAGGCCATCAGGTCCAGGGGACTTGTCCGCCTTTAGTCCCATTAGTTTGCCGTATTTTTTTCTCTAGTGATAGTGATTTTTAATTTCCTCCCTCCCTTTTGCCCCCTGATTTTTTTTATATTATTGGGATATTTTTAGTGTCATCTACCGTGAAGACAGATTTGTTCAAGTCTCTGGCATTTCCTTGTTTCCCATTATTAATTCCTAGCACAGTAAGTGTGTATAACAGGACTGAGAGTCCCAGCACTGTGTGTATAACAGGATAAATGGTTATTCTCTGGTAACTAGCGGGGTGCTGCAGGGATCAGTGCTGGGACCCCAACTATTTACAATCTATATTAACGACTTGGAAGAAGGGACTGAGTGTAATGTAGCCAAGTTTGCTGATGGGAGGAAAAGCAATGTGTGAGGAGGACACAAACAATCTGCAAAAGGACATAGACAGGCTAAGAGAGTGGACAAACATTTGGCAGATGGAGTATAATGTTGGAAAGTGTGAGGTCATGCACTGTGGCAGAAAAAAATCAAAGAGCAAGTTATTATTTAAATGGGGAAAGATTACAAAGTGCTACAGTACAGTGGGACCTGGGGGTACTGGTGCATGAAACACAAAAGGATAGTATGCAGGTACAGCAGGAAGGCAAATGGAATCTTGGCCTTTATTGCAAAGGGGATGGAGTATAAAAGCAGGGAAGTCTTGCTACAGCTATACAGGGTATTGGTAAGGCCAGACCTGGAATACTGCGTGCAGTTTTGGTTTCCATATTTACGAAAGGATATACTTGCTTTGGAGGCAGTTCAGAGAAGGTTCACTAGTTGATTCCAGGGATGAGGGGGTTGAGTAGGTTGGGCTTCTACTCATTGGAATTCAGAAGAATGAGAGATAATCTTATCGAACCGTGTAAGATTATGAGGGGGCTTGACAAGGTGGATGCAGAGAGGATGTTTCCACTGATGATGGAGACTAGAACTAGAGGGCATGATCTTAGAATAAGGGGCCGCCCATTTAAAACTGAGATGAGGAGGAATTTCTTCTCTGAGGGTTATAAATCTGTGGAATTCACTGCCTCAGAAAGCTGTGGAAACTGGGACATTGAATAAATTTAAGACAGAAATAGACAGTTTCTTAAACCATAAGGGTAAAAGTTGTTATGGGGAGTGGGGCGGGGAAGTGGAGCTGTTTCCATGATCAGATCAGCCATGATCGTATTAAATAGCGGAGCAGGCTCGAGGGCCGTATGGCCTACTCCTGCTCCTATTTCTTATGATATTAAGTCCCAGCACTGACCTGTGTGTATAACAGGACTGAGTGTCCCAGCACTGTGTGTATAACAGGACTGAGTGTCTCAACACTGACTGTGTGTATAACAGGACTAAGTGTCCCAGCACTGAGTGTATAACAGGACTGAGTGTCTCAAATCTGACTGTGTGTATAACAGGACTGAGTGTCCCAGCACTGTGTGTATAACAGGACTGAGTGTCCCTGCACTGTGTGTTTAACAGGACTGAGTGTCCCAGCGCTGACTGTGTGTATAACGGAACTGAGCATCCCAGCACTGTGTGTGTATAATAGGACTGAGCGTCCCAGCACTGTGTGTATAACAGGACTGAGTGTCTCAAATCTGACTGTGTGTATAACAGGACTGAGTGTCCCAGCACTGTGTGTATAACAGGACTGAGTGTCCCTGCACTGTGTGTTTAACAGGACTGAGTGTCCCAGCGCTGACTGTGTGTATAACAGGACTGAGCATCCCAGCACTGTGTGTGTATAATAGGACTGAGCGTCCCAGCACTGTGTGTATAACAGGACAGAGTGTCCCAACAATAACTGGGTGTATAACAGGACAGAGTGTCCCAACAATAACTGGGTGTATAACAGGACTGAGTGTCCCAACACGGTGTGTATAACAGGACTGAGTGTCCCAGCACTGACTGTGTGTATAACAGGACTGAGTGTCCCAGCACTGTGTGTAACAGGACTGAGTGTCCCAGCACTGTGTGTATAACAGGACTGAGTGTCCCAGCACTGAATGTGTGTATAACAGGACTGAGTGTCCCAGCACTGACTGTGCGTATAACAGGACCGACAGTCCCAGCACTGACTGTGTGTATAACAGGACTGAGTGTCCCAGCACTGTGTGTATAACAGGACTGAGTGTCCCAGCACTGTGTGTATAACAGGACTGAGTGTCCCAGCACTGTGTGTATAACAGGACTGAGTGTCCCAGCACTGACTGTGTGTATAACAGGACTGAGTGCCCCAGCACTGTGTGTATAACAGGACTGAGTGTCCCAGCACTGACTGTGCGTATAACAGGACTGAGTGTCCCAGCACTGTGTGTATAACAGGACTGAGTGTCCCAGCACTGTGTATAACAGGACTGAGTGTCCCAGCACTGACTGTGCGTATAACAGGACTGAGTGTCCCAGCACTGTGTGTGTAAGAGGACTGAGTGTCCCAGCACTGTGTGTGTAACAGGACTGAGTGTCCCAGCACTGACTGTGTGTATAACAGGACTGAGTGTCCCAGCACTGACTGTGTGTATAACAGGACTGAGTGTCCCAGCACTGTGTGTATAACAGGACTGAGTGTCGCAGCACTGACTGTGTGTATAACAGGACTGAGTGCCCCAGCACTGACTGTGTGTATAACAGGACTGAGTGTCCCAGCACTGTGTGTATAACAGGACTGAATGTCCCAGCACTGACTGTGTGTATAACAGGACTGGGTGTCACAGCACTGTGTGTATAACAGGACTGAGTGCCCCAGCACTGACTGTGTGTATAACAGGACTGAATGTCCCAGCACTGACTGTGTGTATAACAGGACTGAGTGTCCCAGCACTGTGTGTATAACAGGACTGAGTGTCCCAGCACTGTGTGTATAACAGGACTGAGTGTCCCAGCACTGTGTGTATAACAGGACTGAGTGTCCCGGCACTGTGTGTATAACAGGACTGAGTGTCCCGGCACTGTGTGTATAACAGGACTGAGTGTCCCGGCACTGTGTGTATAACAGGACTGAGTGTCCCGGCACTGTGTGTATAACAGGACTGAGTGTCCCGGCACTGTGTGTATAACAGGACTGAGTGTCCCGGCACTGTGTGTATAACAGGACTGAGTGTCCCGGCACTGTGTGTATAACAGGACTGAGTGTCCCGGCACTGTGTGTATAACAGGACTGAGTGTCCCGGCACTGTGTGTATAACAGGACTGAGTGTCCCGGCACTGTGTGTATAACAGGACTGAGTGTCCCAGCACTGTGTGCATAACAGGACTGAGTGTCCCGGCACTGTGTGTATAACAGGACTGAGTGTCTCAACACTGACTGTGTGTATAACAGGACTAAGTGTCCCAGCACTGTGTGTATAACAGGACTGAGCGTCCCAGCACTGTGTGTATAACAGGACTGAGTGTCTCAAATCTGACTGTGTGTATAACAGGACTGAGTGTCCCAGCACTGTGTGTATAACAGGACTGAGTGTCCCTGCACTGTGTGTTTAACAGGACTGAGTGTCCCTGCGCTGACTGTGTGTATAACAGGACTGAGCATCCCAGCACTGTGTGTGTATAATAGGACTGAGCGTCCCAGCACTGTGTGTATAACAGGACTGAGTGTCCCAAAACTGACTGTGTGTATAACAGGACAGAGTGTCCCAAAAATAACTGGGTGTATAACAGGACAGAGTGTCCCAACAATAACTGGGTGTATAACAGGACTGAGTGTCCCAACACGGTGTGTATAACAGGACTGAGTGTCCCAGCACTGACTGTGTGTATAACAGGACTGAGTGTCCCAGCACTGTGTGTAACAGGACTGAGTGTCCCGGCACTGACTGTGTGTATAACAGGACTGAGTGTCCCAGCACTGTGTGTATAACAGGACTGAGTGTCCCAGCACTGACTGTGTGTATAACAGGACTGAGTGTCCCAGCACTGACTGTGCGTATAACAGGACCGACAGTCCCAGCACTGACTGTGTGTATAACAGGACTGAGTGTCCCAGCACTGTGTGTATAACAGGACTGAGTGTCCCAGCACTGTGTGTATAACAGGACTGAGTGTCCCGGCACTGACTGTGTGTATAACAGGACTGAGTGTCCCAGCACTGTGTATAACAGGACTGAGTGTCCCAGCACTGTGTGTATAACAGGACTGAGTGTCCCAGCACTGTGTATAACAGGACTGAGTGTCCCAGCACTGACTGTGCGTATAACAGGACTGAGTGTCCCAGCACTGTGTGTGTAAGAGGACTGAGTGTCCCAGCACTGTGTGTGTAACAGGACTGAGTGTCCCAGCACTGTGTGTATAACAGGACTGAGTGTCCCAGCACTGACTGTGTGTATAACAGGACTGGGTGTCCCAGCACTGTGTGTATAACAGGACTGAGTGTCGCAGCACTGACTGTGTGTATAACAGGACTGAGTGTCCCAGCACTGACTGTGTGTATAACAGGACTGAGTGTCCCAGCACTGTCTGTATAACAGGACTGAGTGTCCCAGCACTGTGCGTATAACAGGACTGAGTGTCCCAGCACTGTGTGTATAACAGGACTGAGTGTCCCAGCACTGACTGTGTGTATAACAGGACTGAGTGTCCCAGCTCTGTGTGTAACAGGACTGAGTGACCCGGCACTGACTGTGTGTATAACAGGACTGAGTGTCCCAGCACTGTGTGTATAACAGGACTGAGTGTCCCAGCACTGACTGTGTGTATAACAGGACTGAGTGTCCCAGCACTGACTGTGCGTATAACAGGACCGACAGTCCCAGCACTGACTGTGTGTATAACAGGACTGAGTGTCCCAGCACTGTGTGTATAACAGGACTGAGTGTCCCAGCACTGTGTGTATAACAGGACTGAGTGTCCCAGCACTGTGTGTATAACAGGACTGAGTGTCCCAGCACTGACTGTGTGTATAACAGGACTGAGTGTCCCAGCACTGACTGTGTGTATAACAGGACAGAGTGTCCCAACAATAACTGGGTGTATAACAGGACTGAGTGTCCCAACACGGTGTGTATAACAGGACTGAGTGTCCCAGCACTGTGTGTATAACAGGACTGAGTGTCCCAGCACTGTGTGTATAACAGGACTGAGTGTCCCAGCACTGTGTGTATAACAGGACTGAATGTCCCAGCACTGACTGTGTGTATAACAGGACTGGGTGTCACAGCACTGTGTGTATAACAGGACTGAATGTCCCAGCACTGACTGTGTGTATAACAGGACTGAATGTCCCAGCACTGACTGTGTGTATAACAGGACTGAATGTCCCAGCACTGACTGTGTGTATAACAGGACTGGGTGTCACAGCACTGTGTGTATAACAGGACTGAGTGTCCCAGCACTGACTGTGTGTATAACAGGACTGAATGTCCCAGCACTGACTGTGTGTATAACAGGACTGAGTGCCCCAGCACTGTGTGTATAACAGGACTGAGTGTCCCAGCACTGTGTGTATAACAGGACTGAGTGTCCCGGCACTGTGTGTATAACAGGACTGAGTGTCCCGGCACTGTGTGTATAACAGGACTGAGTGTCCCGGCACTGTGTGTATAACAGGACTGAGTGTCCCGGCACTGTGTGTATAACAGGACTGAGTGTCCCGGCACTGTGTGTATAACAGGACTGAGTGTCCCGGCACTGTGTGTATAACAGGACTGAGTGTCCCGGCACTGTGTGTATAACAGGACTGAGTGTCCCGGCACTGTGTGTAAACAGGACTGAGTGTCCCGGCACTGTGTGCATAACAGGACTGAGTGTCTCAACACTGACTGTGTGTATAACAGGACTAAGTGTCCCAGCACTGTGTGTATAACAGGACTGAGCGTCCCAGCACTGTGTGTATAACAGGACTGAGTGTCTCAAATCTGACTGTGTGTATAACAGGACTGAGTGTCCCAGCACTGTGTGTATAACAGGACTGAGTGTCCCTGCACTGTGTGTTTAACAGGACTGAGTGTCCCTGCGCTGACTGTGTGTATAACAGGACTGAATGTCCCAGCACTGACTGTGTGTATAACAGGACAGAGTGTCCCAAAACTGACTGTGTGTATAACAGGACAGAGTGTCCCAACAATAACTGGGTGTATAACAGGACAGAGTGTCCCAACAATAACTGGGTGTATAACAGGACTGAGTGTCCCAACACGGTGTGTATAACAGGACTGAGTGTCCCAGCACTGACTGTGTGTATAACAGGACTGAGTGTCCCAGCACTGTGTGTAACAGGACTGAGTGTCCCGGCACTGACTGTGTGTATAACAGGACTGAGTGTCCCAGCACTGTGTGTATAACAGGACTGAGTGTCCCAGCACTGACTGTGTGTATAACAGGACTGAGTATCCCAGCACTGACTGTGCGTATAACAGGACCGACAGTCCCAGCACTGACTGTGTGTATAACAGGACTGAGTGTCCCAGCACTGTGTGTATAACAGGACTGAGTGTCCCAGCACTGTGTATAACAGGACTGAGTGTCCCAGCACTGTGTGTATAACAGGACTGAGTGTCCCAGCACTGTGTATAACAGGACTGAGTGTCCCAGCACTGACTGTGCGTATAACAGGACTGAGTGTCCCAGCACTGTGTGTATAACAGGACTGAGTGTCCCGGCACTGTGTGCATAACAGGACTGAGTGTCCCGGCACTGTGTGTATAACAGGACTGAGTGTCCCGGCACTGTGTGTATAACAGGACTGAGTGTCCCGGCACTGTGTGTATAACAGGACTGAGTGTCCCGGCACTGTGTGTATAACAGGACTGAGTGTCCCAGCACTGTGTGCATAACAGGACTGAGTGTCCCGGCACTGTGTGTATAACAGGACTGAGTGTCTCAACACTGACTGTGTGTATAACAGGACTAAGTGTCCCAGCACTGTGTGTATAACAGGACTGAGCGTCCCAGCACTGTGTGTATAACAGGACTGAGTGTCTCAAATCTGACTGTGTGTATAACAGGACTGAGTGTCCCAGCACTGTGTGTATAACAGGACTGAGTGTCCCTGCACTGTGTGTTTAACAGGACTGAGTGTCCCTGCGCTGACTGTGTGTATAACAGGACTGAGCATCCCAGCACTGTGTGTGTATAATAGGACTGAGCGTCCCAGCACTGTGTGTATAACAGGACTGAGTGTCCCAAAACTGACTGTGTGTATAACAGGACAGAGTGTCCCAACAATAACTGGGTGTATAACAGGACAGAGTGTCCCAGCACTGTGTGTAACAGGACTGAGTGTCCCGGCACTGACTGTGTGTATAACAGGACTGAGTGTCCCAGCACTGTGTGTATAACAGGACTGAGTGTCCCAGCACTGACTGTGTGTATAACAGGACTGAGTGTCCCAGCACTGACTGTGCGTATAACAGGACCGACAGTCCCAGCACTGACTGTGTGTATAACAGGACTGAGTGTCCCAGCACTGTGTGTATAACAGGACTGAGTGTCCCAGCACTGTGTGTATAACAGGACTGAGTGTCCCAGCACTGTGTGTATAACAGGACTGAGTGTCTCAAATCTGACTGTGTGTATAACAGGACTGAGTGTCCCAGCACTGTGTGTATAACAGGACTGAGTGTCCCTGCACTGTGTGTTTAACAGGACTGAGTGTCCCTGCGCTGACTGTGTGTATAACAGGACTGAATGTCCCAGCACTGACTGTGTGTATAACAGGACAGAGTGTCCCAAAACTGACTGTGTGTATAACAGGACAGAGTGTCCCAACAATAACTGGGTGTATAACAGGACAGAGTGTCCCAACAATAACTGGGTGTATAACAGGACTGAGTGTCCCAACACGGTGTGTATAACAGGACTGAGTGTCCCAGCACTGACTGTGTGTATAACAGGACTGAGTGTCCCAGCACTGTGTGTAACAGGACTGAGTGTCCCGGCACTGACTGTGTGTATAACAGGACTGAGTGTCCCAGCACTGTGTGTATAACAGGACTGAGTGTCCCAGCACTGACTGTGTGTATAACAGGACTGAGTATCCCAGCACTGACTGTGCGTATAACAGGACCGACAGTCCCAGCACTGACTGTGTGTATAACAGGACTGAGTGTCCCAGCACTGTGTGTATAACAGGACTGAGTGTCCCAGCACTGTGTATAACAGGACTGAGTGTCCCAGCACTGTGTGTATAACAGGACTGAGTGTCCCAGCACTGTGTATAACAGGACTGAGTGTCCCAGCACTGACTGTGCGTATAACAGGACTGAGTGTCCCAGCACTGTGTGTATAACAGGACTGAGTGTCCCGGCACTGTGTGCATAACAGGACTGAGTGTCCCGGCACTGTGTGTATAACAGGACTGAGTGTCCCGGCACTGTGTGTATAACAGGACTGAGTGTCCCGGCACTGTGTGTATAACAGGACTGAGTGTCCCGGCACTGTGTGTATAACAGGACTGAGTGTCCCAGCACTGTGTGCATAACAGGACTGAGTGTCCCGGCACTGTGTGTATAACAGGACTGAGTGTCTCAACACTGACTGTGTGTATAACAGGACTAAGTGTCCCAGCACTGTGTGTATAACAGGACTGAGCGTCCCAGCACTGTGTGTATAACAGGACTGAGTGTCTCAAATCTGACTGTGTGTATAACAGGACTGAGTGTCCCAGCACTGTGTGTATAACAGGACTGAGTGTCCCTGCACTGTGTGTTTAACAGGACTGAGTGTCCCTGCGCTGACTGTGTGTATAACAGGACTGAGCATCCCAGCACTGTGTGTGTATAATAGGACTGAGCGTCCCAGCACTGTGTGTATAACAGGACTGAGTGTCCCAAAACTGACTGTGTGTATAACAGGACAGAGTGTCCCAACAATAACTGGGTGTATAACAGGACAGAGTGTCCCAGCACTGTGTGTAACAGGACTGAGTGTCCCGGCACTGACTGTGTGTATAACAGGACTGAGTGTCCCAGCACTGTGTGTATAACAGGACTGAGTGTCCCAGCACTGACTGTGTGTATAACAGGACTGAGTGTCCCAGCACTGACTGTGCGTATAACAGGACCGACAGTCCCAGCACTGACTGTGTGTATAACAGGACTGAGTGTCCCAGCACTGTGTGTATAACAGGACTGAGTGTCCCAGCACTGTGTGTATAACAGGACTGAGTGTCCCAGCACTGTGTGTATAACAGGACTGAGTGTCCCGGCACTGACTGTGTGTATAACAGGACTGAGTGTCCCAGCACTGTGTATAACAGGACTGAGTGTCCCAGCACTGTGTGTATAACAGGACTGAGTGTCCCAGCACTGTGTATAACAGGACTGAGTGTCCCAGCACTGACTGTGCGTATAACAGGACTGAGTGTCCCAGCACTGTGTGTGTAAGAGGACTGAGTGTCCCAGCACTGTGTGTGTAACAGGACTGAGTGTCCCAGCACTGACTGTGTGTATAACAGGACTGAGTGTCCCAGCACTGACTGTGTGTATAACAGGACTGAGTGTCCCAGCACTGACTGTGTGTATAACAGGACTGGGTGTCCCAGCACTGTGTGTATAACAGGACTGAGTGTCGCAGCACTGACTGTGTGTATAACAGGACTGAGTGTCCCAGCACTGACTGTGTGTATAACAGGACTGAGTGTCCCAGCACTGTCTGTATAACAGGACTGAGTGTCCCAGCACTGTGCGTATAACAGGACTGAGTGTCCCAGCACTGTGTGTATAACAGGACTGAGTGTCCCAGCACTGACTGTGTGTATAACAGGACTGAGTGTCCCAGCACTGTGTGTAACAGGACTGAGTGTCCCGGCACTGACTGTGTGTATAACAGGACTGAGTGTCCCAGCACTGTGTGTATAACAGGACTGAGTGTCCCAGCACTGACTGTGTGTATAACAGGACTGAGTGTCCCAGCACTGACTGTGCGTATAACAGGACCGACAGTCCCAGCACTGACTGTGTGTATAACAGGACTGAGTGTCCCAGCACTGTGTGTATAACAGGACTGAGTGTCCCAGCACTGTGTGTATAACAGGACTGAGTGTCCCAGCACTGTGTGTATAACAGGACTGAGTGTCCCAGCACTGACTGTGTGTATAACAGGACTGAGTGTCCCAGCACTGACTGTGTGTATAACAGGACAGAGTGTCCCAACAATAACTGGGTGTATAACAGGACTGAGTGTCCCAACACGGTGTGTATAACAGGACTGAGTGTCCCAGCACTGTGTGTATAACAGGACTGAGTGTCCCAGCACTGTGTGTATAACAGGACTGAGTGTCACAGCACTGTTTGTATAACAGGACTGAATGTCCCAGCACTGACTGTGTGTATAACAGGACTGAATGTCCCAGCACTGACTGTGTGTATAACAGGACTGAATGTCCCAGCACTGACTGTGTGTATAACAGGACTGGGTGTCACAGCACTGTGTGTATAACAGGACTGAGTGTCCCAGCACTGACTGTGTGTATAACAGGACTGAATGTCCCAGCACTGACTGTGTGTATAACAGGACTGAGTGTCCCAGCACTGTGTGTATAACAGGACTGAGTGTCCCAGCACTGTGTGTATAACAGGACTGAGTGTCCCGGCACTGTGTGTATAACAGGACTGAGTGTCCCGGCACTGTGTGTATAACAGGACTGAGTGTCCCGGCACTGTGTGTATAACAGGACTGAGTGTCCCGGCACTGTGTGTATAACAGGACTGAGTGTCCCGGCACTGTGTGTATAACAGGACTGAGTGTCCCGGCACTGTGTGTATAACAGGACTGAGTGTCCCGGCACTGTGTGTATAACAGGACTGAGTGTCCCAGCACTGTGTGCATAACAGGACTGAGTGTCCCGGCACTGTGTGTATAACAGGACTGAGTGTCTCAACACTGACTGTGTGTATAACAGGACTAAGTGTCCCAGCACTGTGTGTATAACAGGACTGAGCGTCCCAGCACTGTGTGTATAACAGGACTGAGTGTCTCAAATCTGACTGTGTGTATAACAGGACTGAGTGTCCCAGCACTGTGTGTATAACAGGACTGAGCGTCCCAGCACTGTGTGTGTATAATAGGACTGAGCGTCCCAGCACTGTGTGTATAACAGGACTGAGTGTCCCAAAACTGACTGTGTGTATAACAGGACAGAGTGTCCCAACAATAACTGGGTGTATAACAGGACAGAGTGTCCCAACAATAACTGGGTGTATAACAGGACTGAGTGTCCCAACACGGTGTGTATAACAGGACTGAGTGTCCCAGCACTGACTGTGTGTATAACAGGACTGAGTGTCCCAGCACTGTGTGTAACAGGACTGAGTGTCCCGGCACTGACTGTGTGTATAACAGGACTGAGTGTCCCAGCACTGTGTGTATAACAGGACTGAGTGTCCCAGCACTGACTGTGTGTATAACAGGACTGAGTGTCCCAGCACTGACTGTGCGTATAACAGGACCGACAGTCCCAGCACTGACTGTGTGTATAACAGGACTGAGTGTCCCAGCACTGTGTGTATAACAGGACTGAGTGTCCCAGCACTGTGTATAACAGGACTGAGTGTCCCAGCACTGTGTGTATAACAGGACTGAGTGTCCCAGCACTGTGTATAACAGGACTGAGTGTCCCAGCACTGACTGTGCGTATAACAGGACTGAGTGTCCCAGCACTGTGTGTGTAAGAGGACTGAGTGTCCCAGCACTGACTGTGTGTATAACAGGACTGAGTGTCCCAGCACTGACTGTGTGTATAACAGGACTGAGTGTCCCAGCACTGACTGTGTGTATAACAGGACTGGGTGTCCCAGCACTGACTGTGTGTATAACAGGACTGGGTGTCCCAGCACTGTGTGTATAACAGGACTGAGTGTCGCAGCACTGACTGTGTGTATAACAGGACTGAGTGTCCCAGCACTGACTGTGTGTATAACAGGACTGAGTGTCCCAGCACTGTCTGTATAACAGGACTGAGTGTCCCAGCACTGTGCGTATAACAGGACTGAGTGTCCCAGCACTGTGTGTATAACAGGACTGAGTGTCCCAGCACTGACTGTGTGTATAACAGGACTGAGTGTCCCAGCACTGTGTGTAACAGGACTGAGTGTCCCGGCACTGACTGTGTGTATAACAGGACTGAGTGTCCCAGCACTGTGTGTATAACAGGATTGAGTGTCCCAGCACTGACTGTGTGTATAACAGGATTGAGTGTCCCAGCACTGACTGTGTGTATAACAGGACTGAGTGTCCCAGCACTGTGCGTATAACAGGACTGAGTGTCCCAGCACTGTGTGTATAACAGGACTGAGTGTCCCAGCACTGACTGTGTGTATAACAGGACTGAGTGTCCCAGCACTGTGTGTAACAGGACTGAGTGTCCCAGCACTGTGTGTATAACAGGACTGAGTGTCCCTGCACTGTGTGTATAACAGGACTGAGTGTCCCAGCACTGACTGTGTGTATAACAGGACTGAGTGTCCCAGCACTGACTGTGTGTATAACAGGACAGAGTGTCCCAACAATAACTGGGTGTATAACAGGACTGAGTGTCCCAACACGGTGTGTATAACAGGACTGAGTGTCCCAGCACTGACTGTGTGTATAACAGGACTGAGTGTCCCAGCACTGTGTGTAACAGGACTGAGTGTCCCGGCACTGACTGTGTGTATAACAGGACTGAGTGTCCCAGCACTGTGTGTATAACAGGACTGAGTGTCCCAGCACTGACTGTGTGTATAACAGGACTGAGTGTCCCAGCACTGACTGTGTGTATAACAGGACTGAGTGTCCCAGCACTGACTGTGTGTATAACAGGACTGGGTGTCCCAGCACTGTGTGTATAACAGGACTGAGTGTCGCAGCACTGACTGTGTGTATAACAGGACTGAGTGTCCCAGCACTGACTGTGTGTATAACAGGACTGAGTGTCCCAGCACTGTCTGTATAACAGGACTGAGTGTCCCAGCACTGTGCGTATAACAGGACTGAGTGTCCCAGCACTGTGTGTATAACAGGACTGAGTGTCCCAGCACTGACTGTGTGTATAACAGGACTGAGTGTCCCAGCACTGTGTGTAACAGGACTGAGTGTCCCGGCACTGACTGTGTGTATAACAGGACTGAGTGTCCCAGCACTGTGTGTATAACAGGACTGAGTGTCCCAGCACTGACTGTGCGAATAACAGGACCGACAGTCCCAGCACTGACTGTGTGTATAACAGGACTGAGTGTCCCAGCACTGTGTGTATAACAGGACTGAGTGACCAAGCACTGTGTGTATAACAGGACTGAGTGTCCCAGCACTGTGTGTATAACAGGACTGAGTGTCCCAGCACTGACTGTGTGTATAACAGGACTGAGTGTCCCAGCACTGACTGTGTGTATAACAGGACTGAGTGTCCCAGCACTGTGTGTATAACAGGACTGAGTGTCCCAGCACTGTGTGTATAACAGGACTGAGTGTCCCAGCACTGTGTGTATAACAGGACTGAGTGTCCCAGCACTGACTGTGCGTATAACAGGACTGAGTGTCCCAGCACTGTGTGTGTAAGAGGACTGAGTGTCCCAGCACTGACTGTGCGTATAACAGGACTGAGTGTCCCAGCACTGTGTGTATAACAGGACTGAATGTCCCAGCACTGACTGTGCGTATAACAGGACCGACAGTCCCAGCACTGACTGTGTGTATAACAGGACTGAGTGTCCCAGCACTGTGTGTATAACAGGACTGAGTGTCCCAGCACTGTGTGTATAACAGGACTGAGTGTCCCAGCACTGTGTGTATAACAGGACTGAGTGTCCCAGCACTGACTGTGTGTATAACAGGACTGAGTGTCCCAGCACTGACTGTGTGTATAACAGGACTGAGTGTCCCAGCACTGTGTGTATAACAGGACTGAGTGTCCCAGCACTGTGTGTATAACAGGACTGAGTGTCCCAGCACTGTGTGTATAACAGGACTGAGTGTCCCAGCACTGACTGTGCGTATAACAGGACTGAGTGTCCCAGCACTGTGTGTGTAAGAGGACTGAGTGTCCCAGCACTGACTGTGCGTATAACAGGACTGAGTGTCCCAGCACTGTGTGTGTAAGAGGACTGAGTGTCCCAGCACTGTGTGTGTAACAGGACTGAGTGTCCCAGCACTGACTGTGTGTATAACAGGACTGAGTGTCCCAGCACTGACTGTGTGTATAACAGGACTGAGTGTCCCAGCACTGTGTGTATAACAGGACTGAGTGTCCCAGCACTGTGCGTATAACAGGACTGAGTGTATCAGCACTGTGTGTATAACAGGACTGAGTGTCCCTGCACTGACTGTGTGTATAACAGTACTGAGTGTCCCAGCACTGTGTGTATAACAGGACTGTGTGTCCCAGCACTGTGTGTATAACAGGACTGAGTGTCCCAGCACTGACTGTGTGTATAACAGGACTGAGTGTCCCAGCACTGACTGTGCGTATAACAGGACCGACAGTCCCAGCACTGACTGTGTGTATAACAGGACTGAGTGTCCCAGCACTGTGTGTATAACAGGACTGAGTGTCCCAGCACTGTGTGTATAACAGGACTGAGTGTCCCAGCACTGTGTGTATAACAGGACTGAGTGTCCCAGCACTGACTGTGTGTATAACAGGACTGAGTGTCCCAGCACTGTGTGTATAACAGGACTGAGTGTCCCAGCACTGTGTGTATAACAGGACTGAGTGTCCCAGCACTGTGTGTATAACAGGACTGAGTGTCCCAGCACTGACTGTGCGTATAACAGGACTGAGTGTCCCAGCACTGTGTGTGTAAGAGGACTGAGTGTCCCAGCACTGACTGTGTGTATAACAGGACTGAGTGTCCCAGCACTGTGTGTATAACAGGACTGGGTGTCCCAGCACTGTGTGTATAACAGGACTGAGTGTCGCAGCACTGACTGTGTGTATAACAGGACTGAGTGTCCCAGCACTGACTGTGTGTATAACAGGACTGAGTGTCCCAGCACTGTGTGTATAACAGGACTGAGTGTCCCAGCACTGTGTGTATAACAGGACTGAGTGTCCCAGCACTGATTGTGTGTATAACAGGACTGAGTGTCCCAGCACTGTGTGTATAACAGGACTGAGTGTCCCAGCACTGTGTGTATAACAGGACTGAATGTCCCAGCACTGACTGTGTGTATAACAGGACTGAGTGTCCCAGCACTGACTGTGTGTATAACAGGACTGAGTGTCCCAGCACTGTGTGTATAACAGGGTTTGAATGTCCCAGCACTGACTGTGTGTATAACAGGACTGGGTGTCACAGCACTGTGTGTATAACAGGACTGAGTGTCCCAGCACTGACTGTGTGTATAACAGGACTGAGTGTCCCGGCACTGTGTGCATAACAGGACTGAGTGTCCCGGCACTGTGTGCATAACAGGACTGAGTGTCCCGGCACTGTGTGTATAACAGGACTGAGTGTCCCGGCACTGTGTGTATAACAGGACTGAGTGTCCCGGCACTGTGTGTATAACAGGACTGAGTGTCCCGGCACTGTGTGTATAACAGGACTGAGTGTCTCGGCACTGTGTGTATAACAGGACTGAGTGTCCCGGCACTGTGTGTATAACAGGACTGTGTGTCCCGGCACTGTGTGTATAACAGGACTGAGTGTCCCAGCACTGTGTGTATAACAGGACTGAGTGTCCCAGCACTGTGTGTATAACAGGACTGAGTGTCCCAGCACTGTGTGTATAACAGGACTGAGTGTCCCAGCACTGTGTGTATAACAGGACTGAGTGTCCCGGCACTGTGTGTATAACAGGACTGAGTGTCCCGGCACTGTGTGTATAACAGGACTGAGTGTCCCGGCACTGTGTGTATAACAGGACTGAGTGTCCCGGCACTGTGTGTATAACAGGACTGGGTGTCCCGGCACTGTGTCCAGGCTGTGTGATGCCCCACAGTGCTGGAGGCTGCAACAGATGCTGACAGTGTAGCAGTCACAGTGACATTCCAGTCTCCAATGAGGGGGTTTAGAGGCCAGGTGCTGAGGGCAACAGATGTCTCGTTAGAAAAGCAGTTGTGGTCTGGCTTCATGCTTATAAAGGATTAGAGCGCAGTCTGTCAGACACTCCCCCGATCATCAGTCAACATTCAGTGTGTGTTATTGGGCTCCACCCACTGAACAATCGTCAGTCCATTTTCTAACCACACAACAAGCGGGAAATCGCGTCACTTCGGAGTGAGGCCATATGGCACAAGGACACACTGGGGGTGCACCATGATTAGCTTTAAATCCCGTTCTCAGCTATTAGTGATAGAGTCTGGGGAACTCAGGGATTTGCCCAGTCTGTAATATGGGTGTGTAAGGCCCATGCTTTCATACGCCTCGGTGAAGGTGTTGACGATGGCCTGGAGCTCAGTCTCTGACTGTGCGCTGAATGGCATTGGGTGGGCCAGGTCATCCACAAACCTGTAGCAAGCACTCTACTCGGAACTCCTGCACGGCAAGCGAGCATGGATAGAGGATTAACTAACAAACAGAAAACAGAGAGTCGGGATAAATGGGTCATTTTCCGATCGGCAAACAGTAACTAGTGGGGTGCCGCAGGGATCAATGCTGGGGCCTCAACTATTTACAATCTATATTAATGACTTGGAAGAAGAGACCGAGTGTATTGTAGCCAAGTTTGCTGATGATACAAAGATGGGTGGGAAAGCAAGTTGTGAGGAGGACACAAAAAATCTGCAAAGGGATATAGACAGGCTAAATGAGTGGGCAAAAATTTGGCAGATGGAGTATAATGTGGGAAAATGTGAGGTTATCCACTTTGGCAGAAAAAAATAGAAAAGCAAATTATAATTTAAATGGAGAAAAATTGCAAAGTGCTGCAGTACAGAGGGACCTGGGGGTCCTTGTGCATGAAACACAAAAAGTTAGTATGCAGGTACAGCAAGTGATCAGGAAGGCAAATGGAATGTTGGCCTTTATTGCAAGGGGGATAGAGTATAAAAGCAGAGAAGTCCTGATACAACTGTACAGGGTATTGGTGAGGCCACACCTGGAGCACTGCGTACAGTTTTGGTCTCCGTATTTAAGGAAGGATATACTTGCATTAGAGGCTGCTCAGAGAAGGTTCACTAGGTTGGTTCCGGAGATGAGGGGTTGACTTATGAGGATCGGTTGAGTAAGTTGGGCTTCTACTCACTGAAGTTCAGAAGAATGAGAGGTGATCTTATCGAAACCTATAAAATAATGAGGGGGCTCGACAAGGTAGATGCAGAGAGGATATCTAGAGTCATAGGGGAAACTAAAACTAGGGGACATAGTTTCAGAATAAGAGGCCGCCCATTTAAAACTGAGATGAGGAATTCTTCTCTCAGAGGGTTGTAAATCTGTGGAATTCTCTGCCCCAGAGAGCTGTGGAGGTTGGGTCATTCAATATATTTAAGGCGGAGATAGACAGATTTTTGAGCGATAAGGCAGTAAAGGGTTATGGGGAGCGGGCAGGGAAGTGGAGCTGAGTCCATGATCAGATCAGCCACGATCGTATTGACTGGCGGAGCAGGCTCGAGGGGCCAGGTGGCCTACTCCTGCTATTTTTTATGTTCCTATGGTCTCGGGAAATATTTACCATCTGAATTCCCAGACGGGGTGTCGCCACAGAGGCATAAAGAGACACCTTGGCACGTCACGGAAAAACATCCTGAAGCACTCCACAAATAATGACAGAATCTTTACAGCAGAGGTAGGCCGTTTGGCCCAGGAATCGAGTGGTCGCCGCGTTGCAGTCCACGGGCCGCCCCGACCCGAATTCAGCTCGGGGACTTTTTGGCCTGTCCCCATTTCCGCGCTGCTGTTGCCTGACCGCCGCAAGCGTGTCATCAAAGCGCGTCCCGCCGCTACCCCGCACCTCCATTGCAACCCGCCCCAAATTTACTTTAAAAAAAAACCACCAGCCGCCACGCAGTGCCCCCGACAGCTTTCTCTGGCGGTGCACTGTCTCCTGTCTGTGTGCGGCCCGACAGCGCGGCAGCCCTTCAAGGGGAGGGGCCCACTGCCGCGGCAGCCATGTTTTTATTTTTGCCGGCCGACTTCTCGATCGGCCGGACAATTATGCCCCCCCCCCCCCCCCCCGCCCCCGGGTTCGGCCGGGTCGCCGACAGGGTGCCAGGCCTGGTGTGCCTGGTGACCCAGCGGGCCGATGTTTCACAGTGCCGAACGCTCTCCCCTGTAAGTGACGGGGAGAGCGTGGTGGTGCACAGACGTCGTGATGTCATCCCCGGGAACGACAGTATTTGGAAGAAGAGCAGAGGGGAGTTCTCCCCGGTGTCCTGGGGCCAATATTTATCCCTCAATCAACATCACAAAAACAGATTATCTGGCCATTATCACATTGCTGTGTGTGGGAGCTTGCTGTGCGCAAATTGGCTGCCGCGTTTCCCACATTACAACAGTGACTACATTTAAAAAGTACTTCATTGGCTGTAAAGCACCTTGAGACATGCGGTGGTCGTGAAAGGCGCTATAGAAGTGCAAGTCTTTCTTTCTTTCTACTGCTCCACCACAACCCGCAAAACGCTGCTCAGCACCGAGCTTACGGCCCGCATCTCGCCGTAGGCAACGAGGCCCACACATCGGAGCCTGGTCTCCAGTCGCCTTGGACCCCCCTTGCCTCTGGACCAAGACCGAGCTCGGTCAAGCCCGTGTGTAGCCGGTGAGCAATGGCCACCCCACGTTAAGAGAACTCACGCACAGGCATCTTCCACCCTTCAATATGAAGTTCGGGACCTAGAACGTCTGGACCCTCATGGACAACTCAAAACCTGTGGGGAATCTGCTTTCAGAAGGTTTCATTCAAAATATAAATCCAAGTCTTTCTTTCCTTTCTTTATCGAGTTTCCCTTTTAAACGCATCAATGCCATTCGCCTCAACTTCTCGATGTTCTCCATTCTCTGGGTAAAAAAGTTGCTCCTTAATTCCTTACTGCATTTATTAATGACAGTCTTATATTGATGGCCCCTAGTTCTGGACTCTCCCGCAAGTGGAAACATCTTCACCACAGCCGCGGTTCGAAGGGTGAATGGTGAGACTGGTGTGCGAACATGTAGGGCCTTCGGGGTGGGCTAATGTAGTGGAGGCAAAAACTCTGGAATTGCTCAAGAAGCAGTTGCATGCTACGAGGGTCCTGCAAATCCCCGGGGAGGACAGACGCACCAACGTCAGTGTTCTCGCTCGGGCCAACATCCCCAGCATCGAAGCACTGCCCGCACTCGACCGGCTCCGCTGGGCAGGGCCACATCGTCCGCATGGCCCGACACGAGACTCCCAAAGCTACTCGGAGCTCCTTCACGGCAAGCGAGCCAAAGGTGGGCAGAGGAAACGTTACAAGGGACCACCCTCAAAGCCTCCCTGATAAAGTGCGACATCCCCACCGACACCTGGGAGTCCCTGGCCAAAGACCGCCCTCAGTGGAGGAAGTGCATCCGGGAGGGCGCTGAGCACCTCGAGTCTCATCGCCGAGAGCGTGCAGAAATCAAGCGCAGGCAGCGGAAGGAGCGTGCGGCAAACCTGTCCCACCCTCCCCTTCCCTCAACCACTGTCTGTCCCACCTGTGACAGGGACTGTAGCGCTCATATTGGACTGTTCAGTCACCTAAGAACTCACTTAGAATGGAAGCAAGTCTTCCTCGATTTCGAGGGGCTGCCTATGATGATGATGATGATGGAGGACATTGGGTCCCATTATGTCCACAGAGCAGCTGCTGGCCCTCACAGTCTGATGGTCCAATACAGACTGAGCTTCCATCACTACCTCCTGATCAGTTCCAAGCAATATCTTGTTTTGTCAGCTCTTGAGATTCCAAACACAGTCCCCCTCCCCCACCCTGTTAACCCCATGCTCGGCCCTACCCTGCCCCATTAACCCACGCTCGCCCCTCCCCCTCCCTGTTAACCCCACGCTCGCCCCTCCCCCTCCCCGTTAACCCCACGCTCGCCCGTCCCCCTCCCTGTTAACCCCACGCTCGCCCCTCCCCCTCCCCGTTAACCCCACGCTCGCCCCTCCCCCTCCCCATTAACCCACGCTCGCCCCTCCCCCTCCCTGTTAACCCCACGCTCGCCCCTCCCCCTCCCCGTTAACCCCACGCTCGCCCGTCCCCCTCCCCCATCCTGTTAACCACACACTCGCCCCCCCCCCCACTCCCCCTCCGTTAGCCTCACTCCCGCCCCTCCCCCTCCTCCGCCCCTCACGCTCGCCCCAGCCCCCACCCCATTAACCTCACTCCCGCCCCTCCCGCCCTCCTCACGCTCACCCCTCCCCCACCCCCCCGCCCCTCACGCTCACCCCTCCCCCACCACCGCCCCCCTCCCAAGCTCACCCCTCCCCCGCTCCCCCCCACGCTTCCCCCTCCCCCACCCCTCACGCTCCCCCCTCCCCCACCCCCGCCCCTCATGATCGCTCCTCCCCCTCCGTTAACCCCACACTCGCCCCTCACCCCTCCCCCACCCCGCCCCTCACCCCTCCCCCACCACCGCCCCTCACGCTCCCCCCCTCCCCCACCCCCGTCCCTCATGCTCCCCCCTCCCCCACCCCCCGTCCCTCATGATCGCTCCTCCCCCTCCGTTAACCCCACACTCGCCCCTCACCCCTCCCCCACCCCGCCCCTCACCCCTCCCCCACCACCGCCCCTCACGCTCCCCCCCTCCCCCACCCCCGTCCCTCATGCTCCCCCCTCCCCCACCCCCCGTCCCTCATGATCGCTCCTCCCCCTCCGTTAACCCCACACTCGCCCCTCGTCCCTCCCCCACCCTGCCCCTCATGCTCTCCCCTCCCCCAGCCCAGTTAACCCCACACTCGCCCCTCCCCCACCCCAACCCCCATCCTCACGATTGTCCCTCCCCCCCCCCCCACCCCCGCCCTTCCGTTAACCCCACACGCGCCCCTCCTCCTCACCTGGCCTCAATGACTTCGAAGAGGTGTTGCCAGTGACTGTTGATGAGGTGCAGCTTGTTGTCGATCTCGGCTGCCTTCGAGGTGCTGCTGGCTTTGATCAGTTCCTCTCCCAGCTGCTGCAGCTGCACCTTGTTCGTGTTGCAGAGTTCGATTTCCCTCAGACAATCCTACCAACAAAAGCACAAAGAACCATCTGAAACCCAGGCCCCTTTCACAGGACAGACACACGGAGTGAGGGGGAGCATTCGGCCCCGTGCCAACTCTGCCATCCGGTAATGGTCCCGACAGTCTCCCCGACATCACGGCTTGTTATCAGCTCCATGGGCTGCTCGCTCTCTGAGTGAGGGAGGATTTCCCCCATATCAGTCCTGACCCTGCACTTCGCACCAGTCTCCCCTGTCCTACTCTCACAATTCAGCTTCAACACATTTACCAGATTTAACTTATCCCTTTCCTTACATCACACGAGAACATTAGAAATTGGAGGAGGCCATTCAGCCCCTCGAGCCTGCCATCCCATTCAATGACATTGATACACTCATAATAAATGGTCAGACTGAGTACTGTGTGCAATGATCAAGTGTGACCTTAGCTCCTTTATTAAGGTTCCAGAGTGCAGGTACCTCGTGGGTGGCCTGCTTATATACCGTACACCCAAGGGATGCTGGGATCCCTTGGGACTCCAACAGGTGGGCCCTCTGGTGGACAGGTGTGATGCAGGTTACAAGGGGTTAAATACATAACATCACTCCCCCGTGAAGTCAACAATACACTTATTTACAAGGTGAGACGATCTGGGGCTTTGCGCTCCCTTGTCGATAGTCTCGGTACAAATGCTGGTGTGGGTGGATTGGTCAGTTCTTCACTGCGCTGTTGGACAGCCGGCCTTGCCGGGCTGCTGGGGCTGATGAGTTCGGTTTCGTGGTCAACTGTGATGTCAGTTGTTACTTGTGTGTGTGTTGGAAGGTCAAAGTTGGTGGTGTACGTAGCTGTTGGTGAACCGCAATTTGATTAGATGCAGAAAGAATGTTCCCAATGTTGGGGAAGTCCAGAACCAGGGGTCACAGTCTGAGGATAAGGGGTAAGCCATTTAGGACCGAGATGAGGAGAAACTTCTTCACCCAGAGAGTGGTGAACCTGTGGAATTCTCTACCACAGAAAGTAGTTGAGGCCAATTCACTAAATATATTCAAAAGGGAGTTAGATGAAGTCCTTACTACTCGGGGGATCAAGGGTTATGGCGAGAAAGCAGGAAGGGGGTACTGAAGTTTCATGTTCAGCCATGAACTCATTGAATGGCGGTGCAGGCTAGAAGGGCTGAATGGCCTACTCCTGCACCTATTTTCTATGTTTCTATGTTTCTATGTTTCTATGTCCAAGTGTTTTCTGTGCGTTTGTCCATTGGTCATTTTAACCTGAAACACCCTACTCCCCTCTTTGGTTGTGACCGTGCCAGTCAGCCATTTGGGACCATGTCCATAATTGAGCACAAACACAGGATCATTGCTCTCAGTATCGCGTGACAAGTTTGTGCGGACATGGTACACACTTTGTTGATGCCGCTTGTCCTCCACGTGATCATGTAGATCAGGGTGGACAAGAGAGAGCCTTGCTTAAAGCGCCCTTTTCATGAGCAGCTCAGCTGGGGGAATCCCGGTGAGTGAGTGAGTGGGGTCTGGTGCGGTAGCTGAGCAGTACTCGGGACAACCGGGTCTGCAGGGAGCCTTCCGACACACATTTCAAGCTTTGCTTGATGGTCTGAACTGCCCGTTCTGCCTGGCCATTGGATGCAGGCTTGAACAGGGCAGATGTGACATGTTTGATCCCGTTGCGGGTCATGAATTCTTTGAATTCAGCACTGGTGAAGCACGGCCCATTGTCGCTGACTAGGACATCAGGTAGGCCGTGCGTGGCAAACATGGCTCCTAGACTTTCAGTGGTGGCCGTGGATGTGCTTACAGACATTATCGCACATTAAATCCAATTTGAGTAAGCATCCATGACAACCAAAAACATTTTGCCTAGGAATGGACCCGCATAGTCTGCATGGATCCTCGACCACGGTTTGGATGGCCAGGACCCCAAACTTAGCGGTGCCTCTCTGGGTGCATTGCTCAGCTGAGAGCAAGTGTTGCACTGGCGCACGCATGACTCTAAATCTGAGTCAATGCCGGGCCACCACACATGGGATCTGGCGATGGCTTTCATCATCACAATGCCTGGGTGGGTGTTGTGCAGTTCACAAATGAACGTATCTCTGCCTTTCTTGGGCAAGACCACGCGATTGCCCCACAACAGACAGTCCGCCTGCAGGGACAGCTCATCTTTGCGCCTGTGGAATGGCTTAATCGCTTCCTGCATCTCCACTGGGACACTGGACCAGCTCCCATGGAGGACACAGTTTTTTAAACCAGGGGCAGTAAAGGATCCTGGCTGGTCCAGGTCCTGATCTGGCGGGCCGTAACGGGGGACTTCTCGTTCTCCATGACCATGAGCAAGTCCGCTGGCTGTGCCATTTCCACCCCGGGGGTGGGCAATGGCAGCCGACTGAGAGCATCTGCGCACTTCTCTGTGCCCAGTCTGTGGCGGATTACATAGTTGTATGCCAACAGCGTGAACGCCCATCTTTGGTTGCGGGCAGAGGCATTGGTATTAATCCCTTTGCTCTCCGAGAATAGCGATATGAACGGCTTGTGGTCAGTTTCAAGCTCGAACTTGAGGCCAAACAAGTACTGGTGCATTTTTTTACCCCGTAAACACACACCAGAGCCTCTTTTTCAATCCTGCTGTAGGCCCTTTCGGCCTTGGACAAACTCCTGGATGCATACGCAACTGGTTGCAAAATTCCCGATTCATTAGCCTGTTGTAACACACACCCGACCCCGTATGACGACGCATCGCAAGCTCACACCAATCGTTTACAAGGGTTATACAGGACAAACAGTTTGTTAGAACACAATAAATTTCTGGCTTTCTTAAAGGCAGCCTCTTGTGAATTCCCCCATACCCAGTCGTCTCCCTTGCGCAGTAACACATGTCGGGGTTCTAGCAGGGTGCTTAACCCAGGTAGGAAATTACCGAAGTAGTTGATGAGTCCGAGGAATGACCGCAGCTCCGTCACGTTCTGTGGTCGTGGCGTGTACTTGATGGCCTCCCTCTTGGCGTCGCTGGGTTTGATGCCGTCTGCTGCGATCCTCCTTTCTAAGAACTCGACGTCCTGTGTCAGGAAAACATACTTCGAGCATTTCAACCTGAGCCCCACGCGATCCAACCGACTAAGAACCTCCTCCAGACTCTTCAAGTGCTCCATGGTTTCCCGATCTGTAACCAATATGTCGCCCTGGTAGACCACTGTGCAAGGAACCGACTTTAGCAGGCTCTCCATGTTCCGCTGGAAGATTGCCGCGACCGACCGAATCCCGAACGGGCACCGGTTGTAGATAAACAAACCTTTGTGCGTGTTGATCCAGGTGAGGCCTTTCGAAGACTCCTCCAGCTCCTGCGTCACGTAGGCCAAGGTCAGGTCCAGCTTGGTGAACGTCTTCCCTCCAGCCAGGGTCGCAAATAGGTCATCTGCCTTGGGTAGTGGGTACTGGTCCTGCAGCGAGAAATGGTTAATCGTTACTTCATAGTCCCGCAAATTCTAACCGTATCGTCCTCCTTGAGTACCGGGACAATCGGACTGGCCCAGTCGTTGAACTCCACCGGGGTGATGATGCCTTCACGTTGCAGCCTGTCCAGCTCAATTTCCACTTTCTCACAGATCATGTACGGTACCGCCCGTGCCTTGTGGTGGATGGGTCGCCTACCGGGATCCAAATGGATCTGCACTTTCACCCCCGAGAAGCTTCCAATGCCTGGCTCGAACAACGAAGGGAACTTGCTTAGAACCTGGGTACATGCGGTGTCGTCGATGGACGAAAGCGCTCGGAAGTCATCTCAGTACCAGCGGATTTTCCCCAGCCAGCTTCTGCACAATCCACAACGGGAGTTCGTGTACTGCTCCATCATAGGAGACTTTGACTTCTGCACTGCCAATTACAGGGATTAGTTCCTTGGTGTAAGTCCTTAGTTTGATGTGAATGGGGCTGATCTTGGGCCTGTGTGCCTTTTTTCCCCACAGCCTGTCGAAGGCCATTTTACTCATTATGGACTGACTTGCCCCCGTGTCCAGCTCCATAAACACTGGAATACCATTCAGTTCAACTTTCAACATTATTGGTGGGCATTTCGTCGTGAACCTGTGTACCCCGTACACTTCTGCCTCCTCAGTACGAGTTTCCAATTCCGTCTGATCCACTGTGGATCGATCTTCCTCTGCAATGCGGTAGTTTGCAGGGTTTGCAGCTCGCCTGCACATTCGTTGGAGGTGTCCCATTGTTCTGCAGCCATTGATTGCACACATCCCTAACTGCCCCTTGAGGTGGTGGTGGTGAGCCGCCTTCTTGAATCGCTGCAGTCCGTGTGGTGAAGGTGCTCCCACAGTGCTGTTGTCGTAGAAGTTTGTTACAACGGAGCCATTTCAGGGGGCAGTGAAGAGTCAACCACATTGTGGGTCTGGAGTCACATATCGGCCAGACCGGGTAAGGACGGCAGATTTCCCTCCCTGAAGGACATTAGTGAACCGGATGGGTTTTTAACCACAATCCGGTAGCGGCATTGATGGGGCCGATGATCACCCCCGCAGCACCAACGGGGTGTTAACTGCCTCGCATTAACAGATGATGACGGACTCTGGGTCAATTGAGGTCAGGCCACAGCAGCCGGCGTGTACATTCTGTCCTGTACATTTCTGCTCAAAAACTGACGTTATTTTATGCACAGTACTGCCCGAAACTTCTTTGTTCTGCGAGATCTGTTTGGTGTTGTCACTGGTGGACATAAATGTCTGGGCTGTCGTTATGGCTTTACTCAGATTCGGAGTTTCTATAGTCAACAGTTTGCGAAGGATTGTCTCATGTCCAATGCCCAGTACAAAAAAATCTCTGAGCATTTGTTCTAGGAATCCCTCAAACTCACAATGTCCTGCGAGGCACCTTAGTTCGGCGACATAGCTCGCCACTTCCTGGCCCTCCGATCGTTGACACGTGTAGAACCGATATCTCGCCATCAAAACGCTTTGCTTAGGATTTAGGTGTTCCCGGACCAGCGTACACAGTTCTTCGTAGGATTTCTCTGTTGGTTTTGCCGGGGCCAGGAGATTCTTCATGAGGCCATAGGTTGTTGCCCCACAGACAGTTAGGAGGATCGCCCTTCGTTTGGTCGCGTTCTCGTCCTCTTGCAGCTCATTGGCCACGAAGTATTGGTCGAGTCTCTCCACGAAGGCTTCCCAATCGTCCCCTTCTGAGAACTTCTCCAGGATACCGACTGTTCTTTGCATTTTCGTGCGGTTCGTTACCTCGTCGCTAATTGATACGCTCATAATAAATGGTCAGACTGAGTACAGTGTACAGTGAGCAAGTGTGACCTTAGCTCCTTTAATAAGACTCCAGAGTGCAGGTACCTCGTGGGTGGCCTGCTTATATACTGTGCTCCCAAGGGATGCTAGGATCCCTGGGGACTCCAACAGGTGGGGACTCCAACAGGTGGGCCCTCTGGTGGTCAGGTGTGATGCAGGTTACAAGCAGTTAAATATATAACAGACATCATGGCTGATCTCACCTCAACTCCATTTTCCTGCCTTTGTCCGTATCCTTTGATACCCAACGAAAAGTCTATCTATCCCAACACCCCCCCCCCCGCATTCACCGTGTTTTGAGCCAGACAGTTCCCGATTTCCACGACCCTTGTGTGAAGAAGTGCTTTCTTGATTTCTCTCCTCAAAAGCCTAGCTCTAATTTTAAAGTTGTGCCTCCTTTACTGGCCTCCCCCACCACCCCCAACCCCAGAGGAGATAGCTTCTCTCTATCTACCTTATCGAATCCTTTTAACACAGGAGGCAAAGGCCCACCACATCACAAGCCTCGTAATTTAACCCTCTGATCTCCGGTACCATTACAGCAGGGGTACGGTAACGTAGTGCTTATGTTACCGATCCAGTAATCCAGAGGCCTGCACTAATGATCCGGAGACACAAGTTCAAATCCCACCACGGCAGCTGGGGAATTTAAATTCAGTTAATTAAATAAATCTGGAATAAAAAGCCAGTGTCAGTAATGGTGACCATGAAACTACCGGATTGTGGTTAAAAACCCATCCGGTTCACTAATGTCCTTCAGGGAGGGAAATCTGCCGTCCTTACCCGGTCTGGCCGATATGTGACTCCAGACCCACAATGTGGTTGACTCTTCACTGCTCTCTGAAATGGCTCCGTTGTAACAAACTGCTACAACAACAGCACTGTGGGAGCACCTTCACCACACGGACTGCAGCGGTTCAAGAAGGCGACTCACCACCACCTTCTCAAGGGGCAATTAGGGATGGGCAATAAATGCCGGCCTTGCCAGCGAATCCCACATCCCATGAATGAATACATTAAAAAAAACAGTGACTACACTTCATGAGTACTTCCTTGGCTGTAAAGCGCTTTGGGACATCCTGAGGTTGTGAAAGGCGCTATAGAAATGCAAGTTCTTTCTCTCTATGTTTATCTCTTGTCTATCTGAGTCTGCTCTGTTGATCTCTACCACCTAGAAGGACAAGCAGTGGTGATAACCGCCCTCCTACACGACTCAGAGACGTGGAACATATACAGTAGACACCTCAAAACACTGGAGAAATACCACCAGTTCTGCCTCCGCAAGATCCTACAAATCCCCTGGGAGGACAGACGCACCAACATCAGTGTTCTCGATCAGGCCAACATCCCCAACATCAAAGCACTGACCTCACTCGACCAGCTCCGTTGGGCGGGCCACACTGTTGGCATGCCCGACACAAGACTCCCAAAGCAAGCGCTCTACTCGGAGCGCTGACATGGTAAGTGAGCCCCAGGTGGGCAGAGGAAACGTTTCAAGGACACCCTCAAAACCTCCCTGATAAAATGCAACATCCCCACTGACACCTGGGAATCCCTGGCCAAAGACCGTCCTAAGTGGAGGAAGAGCATCCGGGAGGGCGCCGAGCACCTCGAGTCTCGTCGCCGAGATCATGCAGAAACCAAGCGCAGGCAGCGGAAGGAGCGTGCGGCAAACCTGTCCCACCCTCCCTTTCCCTCAACCACTGTCTGTCCCACCTGTGACAGAGACTGTAATTCCTATATTGGACTGTTCAGTCACCTGAGAGCTCACTTTTAGTGTGGAAGCAAGTCTTTCTCGACTCCGAGGGACTGCCTATGATGATGATAGAAGGACAAGGGCAGCAGGTGCATGGGAACACCACCACCTCCAGTCACACACCATCCCGACTTGGAAATATATCGGCCGTTCCTTCATCGTCGCTGGGTCACAATCCTGGAACTCCCTCCCTAACAGCACTGTGGGAGCACCTTCACCACACGGACTGCAGCGGTTCAAGGCGGCGGCTCACCACCTTCCCTGGGGCAAGTAGGGATGGGCAATAAATGCCTTGCCACATCCTGAGAATGAATGAAGAAAAGCTAACTCAGCACAGGCCAAAGATAAAGAATTCCTCACCTTCTGCAGTCTCTGGATCATCTCCTCGATGCCACTCTCAGTGTTCTGAGAGACTCGACCTTCCATCTGCTTGAGCCAATCTCCCAGCCGCTTGCTTTTGGTATTGAACATGATCCACTGCTCGAGCCGGTCACTTATCTCCAGTGTTCGCAAGGACACCTAGGGGGATAAGCAGATAGAGCCAGTTAGTGGTATTACTGCAAGCTGACAGAGGCACTTAGCATCAGGCAGGAGTGACGTCAAGAGATGGTCTAAGACCAGGCTTCTCGATTAAACCCTTTCGCTCCACAACACAGTTCATGCCCGCTGCCGGAGAAGGTCCAGGATTACCGCTCGATGCGCAGGGTACCCACCGCACCATCTAGATTCCTTTTCTTTCTCCATCTTACCAGAGTACCGGTTAAATATCCGTTCCCTTGCATCCCCTCCCGCTTTCTCAGTGAGTGAGCGGCGGTTTCTCGGAGGTACTGGACAGGTCGCTGTCCCCGGAGCTGTGCCGTGTGCCGTCCCTACGCGCCGCATGGGCACAGTAACTTACCGTCAGGCCCAGGTGATCCCACTGGCTTTCCAGGTGCGCGATCCGTTCCTGCAATCCGGCTGCTGCTTCGGTAACCAGGTGCTTGCCGAGATCGGCTTTCGTGCTGCTCAGCTCAGCGAGGCTGCTGGACCAGCATTGGAGCGGTCCTTCCAACTCCTGCCGTTAAACACAGAGGCACGGTTACCAAATCTACCCGGCAGCTGTGTGTGCGCGCGCGCGTGTAGTCTGTGCACGTATAGTGTGGGCACGTGTGAATAATGCAGTGTGTGTGGTGTGTGTGTGTGTGTACGTGTGTGTGTAGTGTGTGTGTAGTGTGTGTGTGTTGTAGTCTGTGCACGTATAGTGTGGGCACGTGTGAATAATGCAGTGTGTGTAGTGTGTGTGTGTTGTAGTCTGTGCACGTATAGTGTGGGCACGTGTGAATAATGCATACAGTGTGTAAGTGTGAGTGCGAGTGTGCGAGTGTGCGAGTGTGCGAGTGTGAGAGTGTGAGAGTGTGAGAGTGTGAGAGTGTGAGAGTGTGAGAGTGTGAGAGTGAGAGAGTGAGAGAGTGAGAGAGAGAGAGTGTGAGAGTGTGAGAGTGTGAGAGAGAGAGAGTGTGAGAGTGTGAGAGTGTGAGAGTGAGAGAGTGTGAGAGAGTGTGTGAGAGTGTGAGAGTGCGAGAGTGAGAGAGTGTGAGTGAGAGAGTGTGAGAGAGTGTGTGTGAGTGTGAGTGTGAGTGTGGCGAGTGTGTGCAGGAGTGCGTGCGAGCGTGTGTGTGTGAGTGAGTGAGCGTCAGTGAGTGAGTGAGTGTGTGCGAGTGTGCGCGCGTGCGGTCTGCGCACATCATGTGTGAGCACATGTGGATAATGTGCACATAGAAACATAGAAAATAGGTGCAGGAGTAGGCCATTCGGCCCTTCGAGCCTGCACCGCCATTCAATAAGATCATGGCTGATCATTCACCTCAGTATCCCTTTCCTGCTTTCGCTCCATACCCCTTGATCCCTTTAGCCGTAAGGGCCATATCTAACTCCCTTGTGTGTTGTGCGCAGTGCGTGGCTGTGCGTGCAGTCTGCACACAATGCACACAGTGTGCGTGGTGTGAGTGGTGTGAGCAGTGTGTGTGTGTGTGTGTGTGTGTGTGTGTGTGTGTGTGTGTGTGTGTACTGCGCTGTGAGTGCGCGCACACGCGTGTATAGTGTACATATGCACACGCCATTCCTCCAGGACGCTACCTGTCCACATGTCCCCCTGGGTGAGCACCCCTCTAACACCCGCTGCCCGGGCTCCATGTGTTGACACCCGCTCCTCCCACCACTCATCGGTTAATAACCATCAGGGTTACCTGGACTTTGCTTTGCTCTCTCTGTAGATCTTCGCTGGACCTGGGCAGGGCCCTCTTCGCATCCGCTCTGAACTCTCGGAGTTTCAGAGCCAGCGTGGTTACCTCCTCCCCACATCGGTCACACATCTGTCCACATCAACAAAGACACAGGATGGTGGGTGGGCAACAGTTCACAACAGTAGCTGTCCCCAACATTACCATGTTAGAAACCGAGACCCTGTCTGCCCACTCAGGTGAATGTTAAAGATCCCATGTTGGTGTCCTGGGGCCAATATTTATCCCTCAACCAAAATCACTAAAACAGATTATCTGGTCATTATCGCATTGCTGTCTGTGGGAGCTTGCTGTGCGCAAATTGGCTGCCGCGTTTCCTACATTACAACAGTCACTACACTCCAAAAGTACTTCATTGGCTGTAAAGCGCTTTGGGACATCCTGAGGTTGTGAAAGGTGCTATATGAATGCAAGTTCTTTGTTTCCTTCCTTCGACCAGCTGGCCTGGCTCAGCAACAAGGATCCAGAGGGATAGACCTACCCCCAGGGGCTGGGAACCTCCCAACTCAGCAACAGATCACCAACAGGGAGGGCCCACAATGGGCAGCTCAAGAGCTGTACTGTGCAGTCGCTGGTTAAACTCTAGCTGTATCCCAACACGCATTGGGGGGTCTCCAACCATCAACTCTTCCCAACCTGAATTCTCCAAGCTTAGATTGGGTGGGTGCTGGGGTCGATCTGGGCCAAGCGTGCACTCCATATTGGGCAAAGAGAAAGGCCCACTTCTGTGGGCTGCAGGGGTCTTGGCCTTAGCGATGGGCCTCTGCGCGCCAGACAGTGGACGGGGGTACAGATAATAGGCTCGACTTTCCCCAGAGCCCGCCAACGCCTGGTTGCCAGCCCAGAAAAACCGCCAACGTTCTGCAAGTAAAAATAATCACACGGCAAGAAAATGGGCCTTGCACGAGTATTCTCGGCGGTTTCTCGGCTGTTAAAGGGAAAACTAAGTGAAACGTGCGGTTCTTAACATTTCTTTTAAATTTAGTGCGAGGCTAGGGTTGGATCTAGGGAGGGGGACGTACCTGCTCGATGTTGGTCAGTTCTATCCTCTTCTCCTTTAGCTGTGAGTTGGTGGACTCCCAGGCCTCCTGCAGCTGGCACCGTTGGCCCTCGAGCGATGCTCGTGTTTGGCCGTCGGCCGCGGACAGGAGCTCGCGCCCCGCCTCCAGCGTCAGTGCGTAGCAGGACGCATGGCGCCCGAGATTCCTCTCCTGGTGCTTGAAGATAAACAGAGGCGTAAGGTTCCCGCGCAAACATTCCCGACAATGGTCACCTGTCGGCCAGGCTGTGGCCCGATTTGAGGAATCGGAGTACAGTCAAAGGCCATTCGGCCCATGGTGCCTTGGCTGGCTCTGTAAAAGAGCAATCCAATTAGTCCCACTCCCCCTGCTCTTTCCTCGTAGCCCTGCAAATGTTTCCATTTCATTTAACCTATTCCCTTTTGAAAGTTACCATTGAATCTGCTTTCACCGCCCTTCCTGATCACAACAACTCACTGCAGAAATATCTTTTCCCTCATGTGGCCTCTGGTTCATTCACCAATCACCTTTCCCCTGTGTCCTCTGGTTACCGGCTCTCATTAGAACATAAGAGCATAAGAATTAGGAACAGGAGTAGGCCATCTAGCCCCTCGAGCCTGCTCCGCCATTTAACAAGATCATGGCTGATCTGGCCGTGGACTCAGCTCCACTTACCCGCCCGCTCCCCGTAACCCTTAATTCCCTTATTGGTTAAAAATCTATCTATCTGTGACTTGATTACATTCAATGAGCTAGCCTCAACTGCTTCCTTGGGCAGAGAATTCCACAGATTCACAACCCTCTGGGAGAAGAAATTCCTTCTCAACTCGGTTTTAAATTGGCTCCCCCGTATTTTGAGACTGTGCCCCCTAGTTCTAGTCTCCCCGACCAGTGGAAACAACCTCTCCGCCTCTATCTTGTCTATCCCTTTCATTATTTTAAATGTTTCTATACGATCACCCCTCATCCTTCTGAACTCCAAAGAGTAAAGACCCAGTCTACTCAATCTATCATCATAAGGTAACCCCCTCATCTCCGGAATCAGCCTAGTGAATCGTCTCTGTACCCCCTCCAAAGCCAGTATATCCTTCCTTAAGTAAGGTGACCAAAACTGCACGCAGTACTCCAGGTGCGGCCTCACCAATACCCTATACAGTTACAGCAGGACCTCCCTGCTTTTGTACTCCATCCCTCTCGCAATGAAGGCCAACAGCTCATTCGCCTTCCTGATTACCTGCTGCACCTGCAAACTAACTTTTTGGGATTCATGCACAAGGACCCCCAGGTCCCTCTGCACCGCAGCATGTTGTAATTTCTCCCCATTCAAATAATATTCCCTTTTACTGTTTTTTTTTCCCCCAAGGCGGATGACCTCACATTTTCCGACATTGTATTCCATCTGCCAAACCTTAGCCCATTCGCTTAACCTATCCAAATCTCTTTGCAGCCTCTCTGAGTCCTCTACACAACCCGCTTTCCCACTAATCTTTGTGTCATCTGCAAATTTTGTTACACTACACTCTGTCCCCTCTTCCAGGTCATCTATGTATATTGTAAACAGTTGTGGTCCCAGCACCGATCCCTGTGGCACACCACTAACCACCGATTTCCAACCCAAAAAGGACCCATTTATCCCGACTCTCTGCTTTCTGTTAGCCAGCCAATTCTCGATCCATGCTAATACATTTCCTCTGACTCCGCGTACCTTTATCTTCTGCAGTAACCTTTTGTGTGGCACCTTATCGAATGCCTTTTGGAAATCTAAATACACCACATCCATCGGTACACCTCTATCCACCATGCTCGTTATATCCTCAAAGAATTCCAGTAAATTAGTTAAACATGATTTCCCCTTCATGAATCCATGTTGCGTCTGCTTGATTGCACTATTCCTATCTAGATGTCCCGCTATTTCTTCCTTAATGATAGTTTCAAGCATTTTCCCCACTACAGATGTTAAACTAACCGGCCTATAGTTACCTGCCTTTTGTCTGCCCCCTTTTTTAAACCGAGGCGTTACATTAGCTGCTTTCCAATCCGCTGGTACCTCCCCAGAGTCCAGAGAATTTTGGTAGATTATAACGAAGGCATCTGCTATAACTTCCGCCATCTCTTTTAATACCCTGGGATGCATTTCATCAGGACCAGGGGACTTGTCTACCTTGAGTCCCATTAGCCTGTCCAGCACTACCCCCCTAGTGATAGTGATTGTCTCCAGGTCCTCCCTTCCCATATTCCTGTGACCAGCAATTTTTGGCATGGTTTTTGTGTCTTCCACTGTGAAGACCGAAGCAAAATAATTGTTTAAAGTCTCAGCCATTTCCACATTTCCCATTATTAAATCCCCCTTCTCATCTTCTAAGGGACCAACATTTACTTTAGTCACTCTTTTCCGTTTTATATATCGGTAAAAGCTTTTACTATCTGTTTTTATGTTTTGCGCAAGTTTACTTTCGCAATCTCCTGCCACTGGAAAGAGTTTCTCCTTATTTACTCTATCAGGGCATTTGGGCCATTGTGTTTGATTGGTCAAGAGTCAGCGGCATGGAGTGGTTGGCACAGAACGGTGTTGATATCTCCGTGTGTTGGTCGCTTGTGCTCACTGCGTTGCTCTATCTCTGCGCCGTGTTACACGCGAGGGTGTTTCACCCACACGTCACATAGTTCGAAAGTTCGAGTGGAACGTTGGCCTTTATATCGAGGGGACTGGATAACAAAAGGGAGAGAGGACGTGAAGGTCTTGCAAAGGGCACAGGAGGGATGGTTCAGGGATGAGGGATCAGTTATGTGGATGGACTGGAGAAGCTGGGGTTATTCTCCTTGGAGCAGAGAGGAGATTTGATCGCGGTCTTTAAAATCATGAAGGATTTAGATATACATAAAATGTTTCCAATGGCTCATGGGTCGATAACGAGAGGGCACAGGTAAGAACGTAAGAAATAGGAGCAGGAGTAGGCCATACGGCCCCTCGAGCCTGCTCCGCCATTCAATACGATCATGGCTGATCCGATCATGGACTCAGCTCCACTTCCCTGCCCGCCCCCTTATCCCCTTATCAGTTAAGAAACTGTCTATCTCTGTCTTAAATGTATTCAATGTTCCAGCTTCCACAGCTCTCTGAAGCAGCGAATTCCACAGATTTACAACCCTCAGAGAAGAAATTTCTCCTCATCTCAGTTTTAAATGGGCGGCCCCTTATTCTGAGATTATGCCCCCTGGTTCTAGTCTCCCCCGTCAGGAGATTTAAGGTGATTGGTAAAAGAATCAAGAGGCAACATGAGGGAAATTTTTTTTTTTTTTTTTTAAACACAGTGAGTGGTTAGGATCTGGAATGCACGGCCTGAGGGTGGTTGAGGCAGACTCAATCGTGGCTTTCCAAAGGGAATTGGCTAAGTAATGAAGGGGATAAAATTGCAGGGGTATGGGGAAAGGGCGAATGAGGGGGACTGGCTGGATCGCTCTTCGATACAGCCGGCACAGACTCGATGGGCCGAATGGCCTCCCTCGGTGCTGGGTTATTCTCTGATTGCAGAGTTAAACTGTCGCTTACCTTAACCTCCTCCGTCAGTGCCCACAGCTGCCCCAGACTATAGCAGTTCAGGCCGTCCGTGGCCCGCAGTCGATTCGAGGTGCCAGTGAGCAGCTGGCGCAGTTTAGCTGCGGAGTCATTGTGGCGACGCCACTGGTTGGCGAGGGTACGGATGGTGTCTTGGCGTTGCTGGACTCGGCGGAGCAGCCCGCGCCAGCGCTCCTTCAGAGCAGAGAGATTCAAGGCAAAGGTGCTTGTGGGGGGATAAAAAAGAACGACATTGTTATGAAGAATAGCTGTCCTCGTTTTCCCGTCGCCCCCCCCCGCCCGACAGCTCGCCAATGGTACGGTCCGACTTGCAACCCGAGCCCTGAAGGAAGACCGTTTCCCCGCCATTCATCACCCCCCCCCCCCCAGCAATTGGCGCTTCCCGGTGTGCAGGGAAAATACTTGCTCCTTCACAGCTCCGCACACCTCAGCCTTAGCTGCCGGACACAATTGGACCTGTATCGCCCCCTATCTCACACCCCCACCACCATCCCAACTGGACCCCCCCGTCCACACCCTCTCGCCACCATGGGGGCGGGGGGGGGGGGGGGGGAAGAGATGGAGAAGGGGGGGATAAACAGCAAGAGGGGAAGAGCGAGCAGAAACATAGAAAATAGGTGCAGGAGTAGGCCATTCGGCCCTTCTAGCCTGCACCGCCATTCAATGAGTTCATGGCTGAACATGCAACCTCAGTACCCCAGTCCTGCTTTCTCACCATACCCCTTGATCCCCCGAGTAGTAAGGACCTCATCTAACTCCTTTTTGAATATATTTAGTGAATTGGCCTCAACAACTTTCTGCGGTAGAGAATTCCACAGGTTCACCACTCTCTGGGTGAAGAAGTTTCTCCTCGTCTCGGTCCTAAATGGCTTACCCCTTATCCTTAGACTGTGACCCCTGGTTCTGGACTTCCCCAACATTGGGAACATTCTTCCTGCATCTAACCTGTCTAAACCCGTCAGAATTTTAAATGTTTCTATGAGGTCCCCTCTCATTCTTCTGAACTCCAGTGAATACAGTGAGACGGGGGAGAAAGAGAGAGTGAGAGAGACGGGGAGAAAGAGAGAGTGAGAGAGACGGGGGAGAAAGAGAGAGTGAGAGAGACGGGGGAGAAAGAGAGAGTGAGAGAGACGGGGGAGAAAGAGAGAGTGAGAGGGACGGGGGAGAAAGAGAGAGTGAGAGGGACGGGGGAGAAAGAGAGAGTGAGAGGGACGGGGGAGAAAGAGAGAGTGAGAGGGACGGGGGAGAAAGAGAGAGTGAGAGGGACGGGGGAGAAAGAGAGAGTGAGAGGACGGGGGGAGAAAGAGAGAGTGAGAGGGACGGGGGAGAAAGAGAGAGTGAGAGGGACGGGGAGAAAGAGAGAGTGAGAGGGACGGGGGAGAAAGAGAGAGTGAGAGGGACGGGGGAGAAAGAGAGGGTGAGAGGGACGGGGGAGAAAGAGAGAGGTGAGAGGGACGGGGGAGAAAGAGAGAGTGAGAGGGACGGGGGAGAAAGAGAGAGTGAGAGGGACGGGGGAGAAAGAGGGAGTGAGAGAGACGGGGGAGAAAGAGGGAGTGAGAGAGACGGGGGAGAAAGAGGGAGTGAGAGAGACGGGGGAGAAAGAGGGAGTGAGAGAGACGGGGGAGAAAGAGGGAGTGAGAGAGACGGGGAGAAAGAGGGAGTGAGAGAGACGGGGGAGAAAGAGGGAGTGAGAGAGACGGGGGAGAAAGAGGGAGTGAGAGAGACGGGGAGAAAGAGGGAGTGAGAGAGACGGGGGAGAAAGAGGGAGTGAGAGAGACGGGGGAGAAAGAGGGAGTGAGAGAGACGGGGGAGAAAAGAGAGAGTGAGAGAGACGGGGGGAGAAAGAGAGAGTGAGAGAGACGGGGGAGAAAGAGAGAGTGAGAGAGACGGGGGAGAAAGAGAGAGTGAGAGAGACGGGGAGAAAGAGAGAGTGAGAGAGACGGGGGAGAAAGAGAGAGTGAGAGAGACGGGGGAGAAAGAGAGAGTGAGAGAGACGGGGAGAAAGAGAGAGTGAGAGAGACGGGGGAGAAAGAGAGAGTGGAGAGGACGGGGAGCAAAGAGAGAGGGTGGGGGGGAAGGAGGACGGGGGAGGAAAGAGAGAGTGAGAGAGACGGGG
>NC_091980.1:315913726-315991221 GCF_044704955.1 Pristiophorus japonicus | reverse complement strand
GGGAGTGACGGGAGAGGGAGTGACGGGAGAGGGAGTGACGGGGAGAGGGAGTGACGGGAGCGGGAGTGACGGGAGAGGGAGTGACGGGAGAGGGAGTGACGGGAGAGGGAGTGACGGGAGAGGGAGTGACGGGAGAGGGAGTGACGGGAGAGGGAGTGACGGGAGAGGAGTGACGGGAGAGGGAGTGACGGGAGAGGGAGTGACGGGAGAGGAGTGACGGGAGAGAGAGTGACGGGAGAGAGAGTGACGGGAGAGAGAGTGACGTGAGAGAGAGTGACGGGAGAGAGAGTGACGGGAGAGAGAGTGACGGGAGAGAGAGTGACGGGAGAGAGTGACGGGAGAGAGAGTGACGGGAGAGAGAGTGACGGGAGAGAGAGTGACGGGAGAGAGAGTGACGGGAGAGAGAGTGACGGAGAGAGAGTGACGGGAGAGAGAGTGACGGGAGAGAGAGTGACGGGAGAGAGAGTGACGGGAGAGAGAGTGACGGGAGAGAGAGTGACGGGAGAGAGAGTGACGGGAGAGAGAGTGACGGGAGAGAGAGTGACGGGAGAGGGAGTGACGGGAGAGGGAGTGACGGGAGAGGGAGTGACGGGAGAGGGAGTGACGGGAGAGGGAGTGACGGGAGAGGGAGTGACGGGAGAGAGAGTGACGGGAGAGAGAGTGACGGGAGAGAGAGTGACGGGAGAGAGAGTGACGGGAGAGAGAGTGACGGGAGAGAGAGTGACGGGAGAGAGAGTGACGGGAGAGAGAGTGACGGGAGAGAGAGTGACGGGAGAGAGAGTGACGGGAGAGAGAGTGACGGGAGAGAGAGTGACGGGAGAGAGAGTGACGGGAGAGAGAGTGACGGGAGAGAGAGTGACGGGAGAGAGAGTGACGGGAGAGAGAGTGACGGGAGAGAGAGTGACGGGAGAGAGAGTGACGGGAGAGGGAGTGACGGGAGAGGGAGTGACGGGAGAGGGAGTGACGGGAGAGGGAGTGACGGGAGAGGGAGTGACGGGAGAGGGAGTGACGGGAGAGGGAGTGACGGGAGAGGGAGTGACGGAGAGGGAGTGACGGGAGAGAGAGTGACGGGAGAGAGAGTGACGGGAGAGAGAGTGACGGGAGAGAGAGTGACGGGAGAGAGAGTGACGGGAGAGAGAGTGACGGGAGAGAGAGTGACGGGAGAGAGAGTGACGGGAGAGCGAGAGAGACGATAGAATGATGAGCAAGTTCCTCCTGCAATGCCCAGTAAGACTACAATGTCAGACTGCCCCAGTCAGTGGCTCACCTGTCCTGGACGTTGCCCCCAGGGATCAGATTCAGAGCCTCACTCACAACACAATGCAGGATCTGCTGCGCGATGGAAACCTCCACCTGGAGCAGCTGCAACAGAAGCAGAGTTAAAGTGAGGGTCGGGTTATCTCCAAATCGGTTCAGGAGCTCTCAGTACCGAGCCCCTCGCCCAGAAACACCGGCTCCTCGCTCCTTGTCCGGAAGCACAATAAGTAAATCACACAGACCAGCCATTGCTGGAAATGAGCACATTTTATGACCTCAGGATTTCCCAAAGTGCTTTACAGCCAACGACGTACGATTTGAAGTGTAGTCACTGTTGTAATGTGGGAAACACGGCAGCCAATTTGCGCACAGCAAGCTCCCACACACAGCAATGTGATAATGACCAGATAATCTGTTTTAGTGATGTTGATTGAGGGATAAATATTGGCCCCAGAACACCGGGGAGAACTCCCCTGCTCTTCTTCGAAATAGTGCCATGGGATATTTTACATCCACCTGAGAGGGCGGACAGGGGCCGTGGTTTAATGTCTCATTCCAACAGTGCAGCGCTCCCTCAGTACTGCCCCTCCAACAGTGCGCTCCCTCAGTACTGCCCCTCCGACAGTGTGCTCCCTCAGTACTGCCCCTCCGACAGTGCAGCGCTCTCTCAATACTGCCCCTCCGACAGTGCAGCGCTCCCTCAGTACTGCCCCTCCGACAGTGCGGTGCTCCCTCAGTACTGCCCCTCCGACAGTGCGGCACTCCCTCAGTACTGCCCCTCTGACAGTGCGGCACTCCCTCAGTACTGCCCCTCCGACAGTGCAGCACTCCCTCAGTACTGCCCCTCCCTCAGTACTGCCCCTCCGACAGTGCAGCACTCCCTCAGTACTGCCCCTCCCTCAGTACTGCCCCTCTGACAGTGCAGCACTCCCTCAGTACTGCCCCTCCCTCAGTACTGCCCCTCCGACAGTGCAGCACTCCCTCAGTACTGCCCCTCCCACAGTGCAGCACTCCCTCAGTATTGTAGTAGCCCCGTGCTGAATGGCTTACAGATGTGCAGCTACATTCCTGTTTCTTCCTCCCAATACAAGGCCCTGCCAGGGTGCAGGCCTGAGCTGGAAGTCCCAGCCAGGGACTATGGGGGCACTGGTCCTGCAGTGAGCACAGGACAGCCACACCATGAAGGATCAGTCGGGTGGTCAGTGGACACTCCCTCCCCCTCCCCCACCCGTCTGTTGATGAGTGAGAAATGATTTGCTTCCGATTGAGAATAAACCGTGAACAGTTGAAACCCGGGCCGATCATAGGCATCACAAGGGGCGCAGAAGCGAATAAAATTCCAGCGCACCCCGCGTACCCTCTCCCACCGTCACCACAGCAACCGTGCCTGGAAAACCGGCTGCTGGTAAGTGGTCCTTAAAGACACAGGCACATGTGCACTGTGCCACTTCCTTAGGACATCCCCTTAAAGGTGCAGGCACATGCTCATTGTGCCACAACCAACAGTGGATCTTCTTAAAAGGTGCAGGCACACGCGCACTGTGCTCTTCCCGCACTTGGAACCAATCACCGTCGCTGGCACCATTGCTGGGTGGGCAATGCCCCTTTAAGGGTGGTGCATGCGGCCCGCTCTCACCTGGTGGGTTTCCTGCTGCTCTTTCAGCCCCTCGTAGCTGCCGGCGATGTCGACCAGCAGCCCCTCCTCCACCTTCTCCAGCAACCGCCTCCAGCGCTCACACTTGTGCCCAAAGCTCTCCTCGTGCAGCATAACTCGCTGCATTTGGCTGAAATCACAAGCATTTGATAGAAGGTGCTTAAAACCAGGAAGGGCTTTGATGTCGAGTAAATGGGGAGCAACTGTTCCCACTGGCAGGAGGGTCGGTAACCAGCGGACACAGGTTGAAGGTGATTGGTGAGAGAACCGCGGGGGGCGGGGGAATGAGGAGCAGTGTTTGACGGAGCGAGTTCCTGTGATCGGGAACACGCTGTCAGAAAGGGCGGTGGAAGCAGATTCAATAGTGACTTTCAAACGGGAATTGGATAAATACCTGAAAAGGAGAAATTTGTAGGACTGCAGGGAAAGAGGAGAGTGGGACTAATTGGATGGCTCTACCCAAGAGTTGGCACAGATAGGACGGGCCGAAAGGCTGCTGTGCTGTAAGATTCGGTGATTCCAATAACCAATCAATAATTCAGTACATAACGTGATTATTTTCACCCTCGGATGTGTCCGGATCCATAATCTAACACCACTTTGACACAGAAACTGAAGCTCCGAGATACAGGATTACGAGCAGGGTATGGTAGTGTAGTGGTTCGGTCACGGGATTAATAATCCAGATAACGCGAGTTCAACTCCCACCGAGCGCAGAGAAATTTTAATTCCGTTTCTTAAAAATCTGGAAATAAAAATCTATTATCAGTAAAAGTGACCATAAAGCTGTTGGATGGTCGTAAAACCCAGCTGGTTTACTGATGTCCTTTCGGGAAGAAAACCTGCCGTCCGACCCGGAGGAGAAAAGTGACTGTGTACCCGATGGTTCCCAAAGTTCTGCACCACTCGGGGCTTCTTCGCCTCGTGTCTGGGTCTGTTGCATGACACATTTTGGGGGGGGGGGGGGGTTTATTCGTTTATGGGATGTGGGTGTAGCTGACAAGGCCAGAATTTATTACCCATCACGAATTGCCCTCGAGTGTCTCGCTGGGCCATTTCAGAGGGGCAGTTAAGAATCAACCACATTGCTGTGGGTCTGGAGTCACATATAGACCCAGACCGGGTAAGGGCGGCAGATTTCCTTCCCTGAAGGGCAGGAGTGAACCAAATGGGGTTTTATGACAATCCGGTTCACGGACATTACTGATACTAGTCTTTTTATTCCAGATTTAATTAACTAATTTAAATTCCCCAGCTGCCGTGGTGGGATTTGAACCCGTGTCTCTGGATCACGAGTCCAGGCCCCTGGATTCCTGGCCCGGTAACATAACCACAACACTACCGTTTCCATTATTTCAGAGTGACTCCAGTCTCACACCAACATGAAATGACCGAGCGAGACTCTCAAGTTTGTATCAAAGCCACTATCAGCGGGTGGGATCAGCAGGGCCCTTGGGATAGGGACTCTCCCCCCAAATCGGTGGAGCGGGGACAGTTTGGAATGTAGATAAACTGTAGGAACATAGGAACAGGAGGAGGCCATTCAGCCCCTCGAGCCTGTTACACAGGAACAGGAGGAGGCCATTCAGCCCCTCGAGCCTGTTACACAGGAACAGGAGGAGGCCCAATCAGCCGCTCGAGCCTGTTACACAGGAACAGGAGGAGGCCATTCAGCCCCTCGAGCCTGTTACACAGGAACAGGAGGAGGCCATTCAGCCCCTCGAGCCTGTTACACAGGAACAGGAGGAGGCCCAATCAGCCGCTCGAGCCTGTTACACAGGAACAGGAGGAGGCCATTCAGCCCCTCGAGCCTGTTACACAGGAACAGGAGGAGGCCATTCAGCCCCTCGAGCCTGTTGCACAGGAACAGGAGGAGGCCATTCAGCCCCTCGAGCCTGTTACACAGGAACAGCAGGAGGCCATTCAGCCCCTCGAGCCTGTTACACAGGAACAGGAGGAGGCCATTCAGCAATTCAAGCCTGCTCCGCCTTTTAATTAGATCATGGATGATCTGTACCTTAACTCCATTTAGCTACCTTTGTTCCATAACCCTTAATACCTTTACCTAATAAAACAAAATCCCAGTTTTGAAATTTTCAATTGACCCCCCCCCCCCCAGCCCCCCCCCCCAGTCTCAACAGCTTTGTGGGGGCGAGGGTTCCCGATTCCCACGACCCTTTGTGTGAAGAAATGCTTCCTGGTATTTTAAGGTTGTGCCCCCATGTTCTGACTCCCCCACCAGAGAAAATAGTTTCTCTTTATCCACTCTATCAATTCCTTTAATCATTTTAAACGCCTCAATTAGATCACACCTTAAACTTCTATACCCAGGGAAGTCTTGCTACAGTTATACAGGGTATTGGTGAGGCCACACCTGGAGTACTGCGTGCAGTTTTGGTTTCCATATTTACAAAAGGATATACTTGCTTTGGAGGTAGTTCAGAGAAGGTTCACTCGGTTAATTCCGGAGATGAGAGGGTTAACTTATGAGGAAAGGTTGAGGAGGTTGGGCCTCTACTCATTGGAGTTCAGAAGAATGAGAGGTGATCTTATCGAAACGTATAAGATTGTGAGGGGGCTTGACAAGGTGGATGCAGAGAGGATGTTTCCACTGATGGGGGAGACTAGAACTAGGGGGCATGGTCTTAGAATAAGGGGCCGCCCATTTAAAACTGAGATGAGGAGAAATTTCTTCTCTGAGGGTTGTAAATCTGTGGAATTCACTGCCTCAGAGAGCTGTGGAAGCCGGGACATTGAATAAATTTAAGACAGAGATAGACAGTTTCTTAAACGATAAGGGGATAAGGGGTTATGGGGAGTGGAGCTGAGTCCATGATCGGATCAGCCATGATCTTATTAAATGGCGGAGCAGGCTCGAGGGGCCGTATGGCCTACTCCTGCTCCTATTTCTTATGTCCTTATGAGAGAATGCAAGCCTGGTCTATGCAGGGTTATGGGGAAAGGGCACGGGGAAGTGAGACTCTTTGGTCAGCTCTTCCATAAAGCGGGCACAGGCACAACGAGCCGAATGGCCTCCTTCTGTGCTATATCGCTCCGGAAGTCTGCCAAGTTGACCTCGGCACGCAACCCTTTTAGCCCCAGGTCATCACAGGCAGTCCCTCGGAATCGAGGAAGACTTGCTTCCGCTCCCGAAGCGAGTTCTTTGGTGGTTGAACAGTCAGACACGAGAGCCACAGTCTCTGCCACAGGTTTGGCTCTGGTGGATCTGCACTGCCGGAGACAGTGAGACTGGAGCTGGAGGAGTTGAACGTACCTGCAGCGGTCCCGAGCTGTGGCATGAGCCTGATGCCACCGTCGGTTCAGGTCCTGCACTCTCCTGTAGTCCGGTTCGCTGAGCGGCAGCCGGTGGCTGAGGTGCCTCAAAGTCTCCAGGTGCAGAGAGGTGCCACTCAACTTCAGCAGGTGGCACTGTAACAAAGGAACGATTCATTGAATCATGGCACAGGAGGAGGCCATTCGGCCCATCGTATCCGCGCCAGCCGACAAAGAGTTACCCAGCCTAATTATACCTTCCAGTACGAGGTCCGTCGCCCTGTAGGTTACGGCACTTCCGGTGCACATCCAAGTACTTTTTAAATGTGATCAGGGTTTCTGCCTCTACCACCCTTTCAGGCAGTGAGTTCCAGACCCCCACCACCCTCTGGATGAAGACATTTTTCTTCAGCGCCCCTCGATCCTTCCACCAATTACTTTAAATCTATGCCCTCTGGTTATTGACCTCTCTGCTAAGGGAAATAGATCCTTCCTATCCACTCTATCTGTGCCCCTCATAATTTTATACATCTCAATTAAATCTCCCCTCAGCCTCCTCTGTTCCAAGGAAAACAAACCCAACCCCTATCCAATCTTTCCTCATAGCTAAAATTCTCCAGTCCTGGCAACATCCTTGTAAATCTCCTCTGTACCCTCTCCGGTGCAATCACATCCTTCCTGTAATGCGGTGACCAGAACTGCACGCAGTACTCCAGCTGTGGCCTAACTAATGTTTTATACAGTTCTAGCATAAATTTCCTGCTCTTGTATTCTATGCCTCAGCTAATAAAGGAAAGCATTCTGAATGCCTTCTTAACCACCTTATCAGCCTGTCCTGCTACCTTTAAGGATCTGTGGACATACACTCCAAGGTCCCTGTTCCTCTACACCTCTTAGTATCCTCCCATGTATTGTGTATTCCCTTGCCTTGTTGCCCCTCCCCAAATGCACACTTCTCCGGATTGAATTCCATTTGTCACTTTTCTGCCCAACTGACCAGTTGATCGATATCTTCCTGCAGTCTCCAGCTTTCTCCTCACTGTCAACCACACGGCCAATCTTTGTATCATCGGCAAATGTCTTCATCATGCCCCCTACCTTTAAGTCTAAATCATGAATATATACTCCAAAAAGTAAGGGACCCAGTACTGAGCCCTGTGGAACCCACTGCAAACAGCCTTCCAGTCACAAAAACACCCAGCAAACCATTACCCTTTGCTTCCTGCCCCTGGGCCAATTTTGGATCCAATTTGCCCCTCTCCCTTGGATTTTGGATCCAATTTGCTCCTCTCCCTTGGATCCCATGGGCTTTTACTTTTTTGATAAGCCTACCATGTGGGACCTTGTCAAAAGCTTTGCTAAAATCCATGAAAACTACATCAAACGCACTGCCCTCATCGACCCTCCTTGTTACCTCCTCAAAAGAACTCAATCAAGTTAATCAGACCCGACCTTCCCTTAACAAATCCATGCTGACTGTCCTTGATTAATCTGTGTCTTTCTAAACAAAGGTTTATACTGTCCCTCAGAATTGATGCCAGTAATTTGTCCACCACCGAGGTTAAACTAACTGGCCTGTAATTACTCAGTTTATCCCTTCCTCCTTTTTGAACAACGGACAACGTTAGCAATTCTCCAATCCTCTGGCACAACTCCTGTAGCCAGGGAGGTTTGGAAAACGATGGTCAGAGCCTCTGCAATTTCCTCCCTTGCTTCTTTTAGTAGTCTCGGATATATTTCATCCGGTCCTGGCCATTTATCTACTTTCAAGGATGCTGAACCCCTTAATACTTCCTCTCTTACTATGTTTATCCCGTCCAATATTTCACTCTTCCTCCTGAACTTCAATGTCGGCATCATCCCCTCTTTCGTGAAGACAGCCGCAAATTATTCATTTAGTACCTTACCCATGGCCACCGCCTCCACACATAGATCACTATTTTAGTCCCTAATAGGCCCTACTCTTTCCTTAGTTATCTGGGGCCGGGCTGCACTTAGATGGGGGTGGTGGGGAGGGGGATTGGAGCAAGGGGTAGCGATCGATGTAACCGCGCTCAGGGAAGGGGGTTCCTCAGTCATTTACTATCAGTCACTCTGAGTCCCACTCCAGAGACTTGAGCACAAAATCTGGGCTGACACTCCCGGTGCTGTCTTTCGGATGAGACGTTAAACCAAGGCCCATCTGCCCTCTCGAAGATCCCATGGCATTATTCGAAGAAGAGCAGTGTAGTTTTCCCTGGCGTCCTGGGCCGATATTTATCCCTCAACCCAAAATCACTAACACAAATGACCTGGTTATTTATCTCATTGCTGCACGCAACTTGGCTGTAGTGTTTCCTACATCATAACTGTGACTACACTTCTAAAGGACTTTATTGGCTGAAACGTGTTTTGGGGCATCGGGAGGTTGTGAAAGACACTATAAAATGCAGTGTACTGAATTGTCAGCCCAGATTTTGTGCTCGAGTCACTGGAGTGGGACTTGAACCCACGACTTTCTGCCTCAGAGGTGAGAGAGTGACCCACTGAGCAGCGGCAGACACCTGGAGTGGAATGGATATGGGGTCAGAAGCTCAAGCTCAAGGTAAGATAGGAGGCCATGGTTGGGAACAGTCGGTTTCAGCATGGGATAATGGCAGAGGAGGGGGATGGAGTCGGTGGCTATGGAACGGAGATTGTGGCGGGGACCGAGGACAATGGCTTCGGCCTTTACAATATTTCATTGGAAGAAATTTCTGCTCATCCAGTTCTGGATGTCAGACAAGCAGCGTGACAAATCAGAGGCAGTGGAGGGGTTGCGAGAGGTGGAGGGGACGTAGAGCGAGACCACAGAGGGAGTAAAATTTGAAAACAAGTATGGGAATTTTAAAATCGAGGCGTTGCTTAACCGGGAGCCAGTGTATATCCGCGAACTCTGGGGTTTCGGGTGAGTGGGACTTGGAGCGAGCTCGGTTACAGGCAGCCGAGTTTTAGATCACCTCAAGTTCATGGAGGGTGGAAGATGGGAGGCCAGCCAGGAGAGCATTGAATAGTCAAGTCTGGAGGAGACAAAGGTGATGGATGAGGGTTTCAGCAGACGATGAGCTGAGGAAGGAACGGAGACGGGCGAAGTTACCGAGGTGGAAATCGGTGGTCATGGTCATGGTGTGGATGTGTGTTTCAGAAGCTCAGCTCAAGGTCAAATAAGAAATACAACATCGAGGTTGCAAACAATGTGGTTCAGTCTCAGACAGTTGCCAGGGAGAGGGATGGATTCGGTGGCCAGGGAACGGAGTTTGTGGTGGGGACCGAAGGCAATGGCTTCAGTCTTCCCAATATTTTAGGTGGAGGAAATTTCTGTTAACCCAATACTGGATGTGGGAAAAACAGTCCGACAATTCAGAGACCGTGGAGGGGTCGGGGGAAGTGGGGGTGAGGTAGAGCTGGGTGTCAGCGTACATGTGGAAACTGACGCTGTGTTGCCGGATGATGTCGCCGAGGGGCAACATGTAGATGAGAAATAGGAGGGGCCAAGGATAGATCCTTGGGGGACACCAGAGGTAACAATGCGGGGGCGGAAAGAGAAGCCATTGCAGGTGATTCTCTGGCTACGGCTGGATAGGCGAAAGTCAAACCAAGTGAGGGCAGTTGCACGTACCTTCACCGTTTCCATACGGGCCTGGTCCACTCCCTCTGTGCCGGAGTCGTCTGATTTTAGAACCTCCTCCGACTCATTCACCAGAGTCTCCAGGGTGTGTAAACATCGGCGGAACTCCTCGTGCTGCTCCATCAAGCCCTGTCACACAACACGGAGAAGGAAGATATGAGCAGTCTGATTGAGAAAGGGGTTTGAACAGCCTCACTGATAGCTCAGCTGGTATCGGGAGTCCTACTCAAGGTGGGCAGTTACCATGAGGTGTCACTGGCCCGCAGGAGGGCAACGGTGGGCCCCACACTGGGGGGGGGGGGGGGGGGCGCGGGCCCAAACTGAGAGGGGGGCGCACTCTGGAAGGGAGGGGGGGAGGGAGGTCCAGGCCCCAGCAAGGGGGGGGCGCGCGGGGCCCACACTTGGGGGGGGGGAGAGGCGGGCGGGGGGGTCACACTCTGGTAGTGGGGGGGGGGAGGTCCAGGCCCCAGCGAGGGGGGAGGGCGCAGGGCCCACACTGGGAGGGGGGGGGTCCGGGCCCCACACTGGGAGGGGGGGGGTCCAGGCCCCACACTGGGAGGGGGGGGGTCCAGGCCCCACACTGGGAGGGGGGGGGTCCAGGCCCCACACTGGGAGGGGGGGGTCCAGGCCCCACACTGGGAGGGGGGGGGGTCCAGGCCCCACACTGGGAGGGGGGGGGTCCAGGCCCCACACTGGGAGGGGGGGGTCCAGGCCCCACACTGGGAGAGGGGGGGGTCCAGGCCCCACACTGGGAGCGGGTAGGGTCCAGGCCCCACACTGGGAGGGGGGGGGGTCCAGGCCCCACACTGGGAGGGGGGGGGGTGTCCAGGCCCCACACTAGGAGGGGGGGGGGGAGGGTCCAGGCCCCACACTAGGAGGGGGGGGGGTCCAGGCCCCACACTGGGAGGGGGGGGGTGTCCAGGCCCCACACTGGGAGCGGGGGGGGGTCCAGGCCCCACACTGGGAGCGGGGGGGGGTCCAGGCCCCACACTGGGAGCGGGGGGTCCAGGCCCCACACTGGGAGGGGGGGGGTGTCCAGGCCCCACACTGGGAGCGGGGGGGGGTCCAGGCCCCACACTAGGAGGGGGGGGGGGGGGAGGGTCCAGGCCCCACACTGGGAGGGGGGGGGTGTCCAGGCCCCACACTAGGAGGGGGGGGGAGGGTCCAGGCCCCACACTGGGAGGGGGGGGGGGTCCAGGCCCCACACTGGGAGCGGGGGGTCCAGGCCCCACACTGGGAGGGGGGGTGTCCAAGCCCCACACTGGGAGGGGGGGGTGTCCAGGCCCCACACTGGGAGGGGGGGTGTCCAAGCCCCACACTGGGAGCGGGGGGGGGTCCAGGCCCCACACTGGGAGCGGGGGGTCCAGGCCCCACACTGGGAGGGAGGGGTCCAGGCCCCACACTGGGAGGGGGGGGGTGTCCAGGCCCCACACTAGGAGGGGGGGGTGTCCAGGCCCCACACTAGGAGGGGGGGGGTCCGGGCCCCACACTGGGAGCGGGGGGGGGGTCCAGGCCCCAGCCAGGGGAGGGAGGGGGGGCAGTGGTAGGGCCGTGTGGTTTCCCTCCCATGATGACGGCCAGAGCCGGATTGCCGGCAACATAGGGCGAGGTATGAAAGTCATAAATAATTCCAGGCCTGGCTCAGTCCCTTGCTAACTAGATACCGATGCACTGGCCCAGCAAGATCTAGCGAGGGGGCACCATCCGGGCAAATCCACTGGGGTCACTGAGCACTGACCTCCAGGGTCAATAGGTGGTTGGAATAGAATATTTATGGTATTATATACATTACACAGGTACTGTGCAACATATAGAGGGGAATTACATAGAATAGTATAATGAGCCATGGAAGCAGAGTGGTTAAGTTACTGAACTAGTAATCCGGAGGCCTGGACTAATGAACTGGTGCCGTGAGTTCAAATCGCACTTCAGCAGCTGGGGAATTTAAATTCAATGAATTAAATAAATCTGGAATAAAAAGCCAGTATCAATAAGGGCAGCCATGAAACTACCGGATTGTCGTAAAACCCCATCTGGTTCACTAATGTCCCTTTAGGGAAGGAAATCTGCTGCCCTTACCCGGTCTGGCCGATACGTGACTCCAGACCCACAGCAATGTGGTTGACTTTCACTGCCCTCTGAAATGGCCCAGTGAGACACTCACTTGTATAAGGTGGCTCACCAGGCACATTATCAACTCTTCCTCAAGGCAACCTTTGCCAGAGTGTATTCGGGATGGTTTCTTGGAACAATACATTGTGGAACCAACCAGTGAGCAGACTATTTTAGATCTGGTAATGTGTAATGGGATATGATTAATTAATGATCTCATAGTAAAGGATCCTCTTGGGAAGAGCGATCATTGTATGGTAGAATTTCAAATTCAGTTTGAGGGTGAGAAAGCTAGGTTTCAAACTACTGTCCTAAACTTAAATAAAGGCAATTATAAAGACATGAAGGCAGAGTTGGCTAAAGTGGACTGGGAAACTAGATTAAAGGGTAAGATGGTGAAAACACAGTGGCAGACATTTAAGGAGATAGTCATAACTCTCAGCAAAGATATATTCCAGTGAGAAAGAAAGACACTAAGAGAAGGATAAATCATCCATGGCTAACTAAGAAGGTAAAGGATGGTATTACATTGCAAACAAGGGCATACAATGTTGTGAAGAATAGTGGAAGGCCAGAGGATTGGGAAATTTTTAGAAACCAGCAAAGGACGACTAAAAAAAATTATAAAGAGAGAGAAGATACTTTGAGAGTGTAAAATAGCAAGAAATATAAAAACAGACAGTAAGAGCTTCGACAGGTATATAAAAAGGAAGAGAGTAGCTAAAGTAGACATTGGTCTCTTAGAGGATGAGACTGGGAAATTAATAAGGGGGAACAGGGAAATGGCAGAGACATTGAACAAATATTTTGTATCAGTCTTCACGGTAGAGGACACTAAAAGCATCCCAGTAATTGACAATCAAAAGGCTATTGGGAGGGGGGAAACTTAAAACAATCACTATCACTAGAGAAAAAGTACTAGGCAAACTAATGGCAATAAAGGTGAACAAGTCCCATGGACCTGAAGGCTTACATCCTAGGGTCTTAAAAGAAGTGGCTGCAGAGATAGTGGATGCATTGGTCGTAATCTACCAAAGTTCCCTGGATGCTGGGGAAGTTCCAGTGGATTTGAAAAACGCAAATGTAACGCCCCTATTCAAGAAAGGAGGTAGATAGAATGCAGGAAACTATAGACCAGTTAGCCTAACATGTCATTGGGAAAATGCTGGAGTCAATTATTAAGGAAGCAGTAGCAGGGCATTTAGAAAATTATGATACAGTCAAGCAAAGTCAGCATGGTTTTATGAAAGGGAAATCATGTTTGACAAATTTGCTGGAGTTCTTTGAGGATGTAACGAGCTGGGTGGATAAAGGGGGAACCAGTGGATGTGATGTATTTGGATTTCCAGAAAGCATTCGATAAAGTGCCACATAAAAGGTTACTGCACAAGATAAAAGCTCACGGGGTTGGGGGTGATATATTAGCATGGATAGAGGATTGGCTAACTAACAGAAAACAGAGTTGGGATAAATGGGTCATTTTCCGGTTGGCAAACAGTAATTAGTGGGGTGCCGCAGGGATCGGTGCTGGGGCTTCAACTATTTACAATCTATATTAATGACTTGGATGAAGGGATTGAGTGTACTGTAGCCAAGTTTGCTGATGATACAAAGATGGGTGGGAAAGCAAGGAGGACACAAAGAATCTGCAAAGGGATAGAGATGGGCAAACTGAGTGGGCAAACATTTGGCAGATGGAGTATAATGTGGGAAAACGTGAGATTATCCACTTTGATAGGAAAAATAAAAAAGCAAATTATTATTTAAATGGGGAGAGATTACAAAATGCTGCAGTTCAGAGGAACCTGGGGGTCCTTGTGCATGAAACAAAAAAAGTTAGTATGCAGGTACAGCAAGTGATCAGGAAAGCAAATGGAATGTTGGCCTTTATTGCAAGGGGGATAGAGTATAAAAGCAGAGAAGTCCTGCTGCAACTGTACAGGGTATTGGTGAGGCCACACCTGGAGTACTGCGTACAGTTTTGGTCTCTGTATTTAAGGAAGGATATACTTGCATTGGAGGCTGTTCAGAGAAGGTTCATGAGGTTGATTCCTAAGATGGAGAGGTTGTCTTCTAAAGAAAGGTTGAGCAGGTTGGGCCTATACTCATTGGAGTTTAGAAGAATGGGAGGTGATCTTATTGAAACATATAAGATTCTGAGGGGGCTTGACAGGGTAGATGCAGAGAGGATATTTTCCTTCATGGGGGGAATCTAGAACTAGGGGGCATAGTTTCAGAATAAGGGGCCACCCATTTAAAACTGAGATGAGGAGGAATTTCTTCTCTCAGAGGGTTGTAAATCTGTGGAATTCTCTGCCCCAGAAAGCTGTGGATGCTGGGACATTGAATATATTTAAGGCGGAGATAGACAGATTTTTGAACGATAAGGGAGTAAAGGTTATGGGGAGCGGGCAGGGAAGTGGAGCTGAGTCCATGATGGGATCAGCCATGATCGTATTGAATGGCGGAGCAGGCTCGAGGGGCCAAATGGCCGACTCCTGCTCCTATTTCTTATGTTTTTATGTGTACATATAATAGCACAAGATTGTATGTTACATAAAGGGTGCTGCAGTGTGGTATATAGAGCGGCAGCATTTAGTTGGCAGCATTCTTGCCTGAGTCAGAAGGTTGTGGGTTCAAGTCCCCTCCAGAGGCTTGAGCACAAAAGTCAGAGTGATTATTTACACAAACATTTTTGCAGCCTTCTGCACATGCACACAGTATCCCAGAGCTGTGCAGGTGCAGCACTCAACAGTTGTGGCCTGCAGCATGGGACACACTTTCCCGGCTCCGTGGGAGAAGTCCAGTTAGCCAATCCGTTGGTGTCCGGTGGGAGGGGGTTGGGGGCGAAGCGAGAGGAGAGAGAGAGGGGAGGGAGAGAGAGGGGAGGAGAGAGAGAGGGGAGGAGAGAGAGAGGGGAGGGGAGGAGAGAGAGAGAGAGGGAGGAGAGAGAGAGAGAGGGGAGAGAGAGAGGGGAGGGAGAGAGAGAGGGAGGGGAGAGAGAGAGGGGAGGGGAGAGAGAGGGAGGAGAGAGAGAGGGGGGAGGAGAGAGAGAGAGAGAGAGGGAGGGGAGGAGAGAGAGAGAGAGGGGAGAGAGAGAGGGAGGGGAGAGAGAGAGGGGAGGGGAGAGAGAGAGGGGAGGGGAGAGAGAGGGGAGGAGAGAGAGAGGGGGGAGGAGAGAGAGAGAGAGAGGGAGGGGAGGAGAGAGAGAGAGGAGGAGAGAGAGAGAGAGAGGGGAGAGAGAGAGGGAGGGAGAGAGAGAGGGGAGGGAGAGAGAGAGGGGAGGGGAGAGAGAGAGGGGAGGGGAGAGAGAGAGAGAGAGGGAGGGGAGGAGAGAGAGAGAGAGGGAGGGGAGAGAGAGAGGGGAGGGGAGAGAGAGAGAGAGGGGAGGGGAGGGAGAGAGAGAGAGAGGGGAGGGGAGAGAGAGAGGGGAGGGAGAGAGAGAGAGAGAGAGGGGAGGGGAGAGAGAGAGGGAGGGAGAGAGAGAGAGAGAGAGGGAGAGAGAGAGGGGAGGGGAGAGAGAGAGGGGAGGGAGAGAGAGAGGGGAGGGGAGAGAGAGAGGGGAGGGGGAGAGAGAGAGAGAGAGAGAGAGGGAGGGGAGAGAGAGAGGGGAGGGAGAGAGAGAGGGGAGGGGAGAGAGAGAGGGGAGGGGAGAGAGAGAGAGAGAGGGAGGGGAGGAGAGAGAGAGAGAGGGGAGGCGAGGAGGGGAGGAGGGGGGAGGAGAGGAGGGGGGAGGAGAGAGGGAGAGGGGGGAGGGGAGAGGGGAGAGGGAGAGGGGAGAGGGAGAGGGGAGAGGGGAGAGGGGAGAGGGGAGAGGGGAGAGGGGAGAGGGAGAGGGGAGAGGGGAGAGGGGAGAGGGGAGAGGGGGGAGGGGGGAGGGGGGAGGGGAGAGGGGAGAGGGGAGAGGGGAGAGGGGAGAGGGGAGAGGGGAGAGGGGAGAGGGGAGAGGGGAGAGGGGAGAGGGGAGAGGGGAGAGAGAGGAGGAGAGAAGAGAGAGAGGGAGGAGAGGAGAGAGAGAGGGAGGGGAGGAGAGAAGAGAGAGGAGAGAGGGAAGAGAAAAGAAAGAGAGGAGAGAGAGGGGAGGAGAGAGAGGGGGGTGGGAGAGAGAGGGGGGAGAGGAGAGGAGAGAGAGAGGGGATTAGAGAGAGAGAAGAGAGAGAGAGAGAGAGAGAGAGAGAGAGAGGGGAGGAAAAGAGAGAGAGAGAGGGAGGAGAGAGAGAGAGAGAAGGGGAGGAGAGCGAGAGCGAGAGCGAGAGGAGAAAGAGAGCGAGAGAGAGAGGAGAAAGAGAGCGAGAGAGAGAGGAGAAAGAGAGCGAGAGAGAGAAGGAGAAAGAGAGCGAGGGAGAAGGAGAAAGAGAGCGAGGGAGAAGGAGAAAGAGAGCGAGGGAGAAGGAGAAAGAGAGCGAGAGAGAAGGAGAAAGAGAACGAGAAGGAGAGAGAACTTGGGTGGGGGTGAGGCGGTCAGAAACTTGGGGGAAGGTCAGGAATAGAGGGGGAGGAAGGTCAAAAACTTGGGGGGGGGTCGCGGGGGCGTGGGCAGGAACTTGATTGGAGGTTGGGAGAAGGTCTTAATCCGCGAGCGGGAGTCCTGTCTATTCTTTGTGAGCTCTGTTCTGTCCGGAGCCTGGCAATCAGAATGGCTCGAATTATACTTTGCAGAGTACTTGATTACTCAGGCAGATTGAGCCGAGACTCCAACTGCTCTCTCGGGTGGAGTATTTCGAAAAAATGGAGTGGAGTTATCCCCGGTGTTCTGGCCAATATTTATCTCTCAATTAACATCACAAAAGCAGATTAACTGTCCATCATCACATTGCTGGTTGTGGGAGCTTGCTGTGCGCAGATTGGCAGTCGGGTTTCCAACAGTACAACAGTGACTACACTTCAAAAAGTACTTCACTGGCTGTAAAGCGCTTTGAGATGTCTGGTGGTCGTGAAAGGCGCTATAGAAATGTAAGTTTTTCTTTTTTAATTGCAGTGTGATGTATCGAATGATTGACTACAGGTTGCTGCGTTCACACAGCGAGATCAGCGGTCGGTGAATGTACCTGAATGTCCGGTATCTTCAGGGTCAGTAACCGTTCCAGATGGGACACTTTCCCAGAGAGATAGCGACTGTCTGATTGAAGGGCCGCAGATGACGAGGAATCTATCCGTCTGGCCAATTCCTCTGCCGCTTCGCACACCCGCGAAATATCCTCCTGGAGCGCCCGGAGGTCGCTTAATGATCCCTTTAAACAAATCAATAACGGTTATCATGTGTAGCAACGGCCAAGGGCGAGTAGAGTAGACAGCCTTTGTAGATGCATCACTGGACCCCAACACCTGGTAGTGTTAACTCCAGCAGGAGACCAGCTCTTGGTGTGTGTATAAGAACACAAAAATTAGGAGCAGGAGTAGACCATTCGGCCCCTCGAGCCTGCTCCGACATTCAATGAGATCATGGCTGATCTTCGATCTCAACTCCACTTTCCCGCCCGATCCGCATATCCCTCGATTTCCTTAATATCCAAAAATCTATCGATCTCTGTCTTGAATATACTCAAAGACTGAGCCTCCACAGCCCTCTGGGGCAGAGAATTCTAAAGATTCACCACCCTCTGAGCGAAGAAGTTTCTCCTTATCTCAGTCCTAAATGGCCGACCCCTTAAACTGAGACTGTGGCCCCTGGTTCTAGACTCCCCAAGCCCGGGGGAAACACCCTCCCTGCATCTATCCTGTCAGGCCCTGTAAGAATTTTATTTGTTTCAATGAGATCTTCTAAACTCTATCCCAGGAGACCACTCTGTGACATGTATCCCAGGAGATCACCCTGTGACGTGTATACTCAGGAGATCACCCTGTGACGTGTATCCCAGGAGATCACCCTGTGACGTGTATACTCAGGAGATCACCCTGTGACGTGTATCCCCGGAGACCACCCTGTGACGTGTATCCCCGGAGATCACTCTGTGACATGTATCCCCGGAGATCACCCTGTGACATGTATCCCAGGAGATCACCCTGTGACGTGTATACTCAGGAGATCACCCTGTGACGTGTATCCCAGGAGATCACCCTGTGACGTGTATACTCAGGAGATCACCCTGTGACGTGTATCCCTGGAGACCACCCTGTGACATGTATCCCCGGAGATCACCCTGTGACATGTATACTCAGATCACCCTGTGACGTGTATCCCCGGAGATCACCCTGTGACGTGTATCCCTGGAGACCACCCTGTGACGTGTATCCCCGGAGATCACCCTGTGACGTGTATCCCCGGAGATCACCCTGTGACATGTATCCCCGGAGATCACCCTGTGACATGTATCCCTGGAGATCACCCTGTGACGTGTATCCCCGGAGACCACCCTGTGTGTATCCCCGGAGACCAACCTGTGACGTGTATCCCCGGAGACCACCCTGTGACATGTATCCCCGGAGACCACCCTGTGACATGTATCCCCGGAGACCACCCTGTGACATGTATCCCCGGAGACCACCCTGTGACATGTATCCCCGGAGACCACCCTGTGACATGTATCCCAGGAGACCACCCTGTGACATGCATCCCCGGAGACCACCCTGTGACATGCATCCCCGGAGACCACCCTGTGACATGTATCCCCGGAGACCACCCTGTGACATGCATCCCCGGAGACCACCCTGTGACATGTATCCCCGGAGACCACCCTGTGACATGCATCCCCGGAGACCACCCTGTGACATGTATCCCCGGAGACCACCCTGTGACATGTATCCCCGGAGACCACCCTGTGACATGTATCCCCGGAGACCACCCTGTGTGTATCCCCGGAGACCACCCTGTGACGTGTATACCCCGGAGACCACCCTGTGACATGCATCCCCGGAGACCACCCTGTGTGTATCCCCAGAGACCACCCTGTGAAATGTATCCCAGGAGACCACCCTGTGACATGTATCCCAGGAGACCACCCTGTGACATGTATCCCAGGAGACCACCCTGTGACATGTATCCCAGGAGACCACCCTGTGACATGTATCCCCAGAGATCAGCCTGTGACATGTATCCCAGGAGACCAACCTGTGACATGTATCCCAGGAGACCACCCTGTGACATGTATCCCAGGAGACCACCCTGTGACATGTATCCCAGGAGACCACCCTGTGACATGTATCCCAGGAGACCACCCTGTGACGTGTATCCCCGGAGATCACCCTGTGTGTATCCCCGGAGACCACCCTGTGACGTGTATCCCAGGAGATCAGCCTGTGACATGTCTCCCAGGAGACCACCCTGTGACATGTATCCCCGGAGACCACCCTGTGACATGTATCCCAGGAGACCACCCTGTGACATGTCTCCCAGGAGACCACCCTGTGACATGTATCCCAGGAGACCACCCTGTGACATGTATCCCAGGAGACCACCCTGTGACATGTATCCCAGGAGACCACCCTGTGACATGTATCCCAGGAGACCACCCTGTGACATGTATACCCAGGAGACCACCCTGTGACATGTATCCCAGGAGACCACCCTGTGTGTATCCCCCCGGAGATCACCCTGTGACATGTATCCCAGGAGACTACCCTGTGTGTATCCCCGGAGATCACCCTGTGACATGTCTCCCAGGAGACCACCCTGTGACGTGTATCCCAGGAGATCAGCCCCTGCAGTGTGTCTCCCAGCACAAGCTCAGCACCTGTATATCGGCCACTCTTCATGTTGGGGGCTCGGCAGTGAGTGCAAGAGGCTATTCAACTATGAAGACATCACAGGCTTGACCTGTCTTCAGTCACACATTCGATCCATGGGTGTCGCTGGCCAGGCCAGCATTTACTGCCTTCCATTAGCCATGATCTTATTGAATGGCGGAAATGGCTCGATGGGCCAATTGGCCAAATCCGGCTCCGATTTCTTATGTTCTTACTGCCCATTCCTAGTTGCCCTGACAAGGTGGTGAGGCTTACTGAAGCACTGCTAGCGGGTTTGATACAAACTGAGTCTTGCTAGGGCATTTCAGACAGCAAAGAGTAGGAGTAAACGGGTACTTTTCAGAATGGCAGGCAGTGACTAGTGGAGTGCCGCAAGGTTCTGTGCTGGGGCCCCAGCTGTTTACATTGTACATTAATGATTTAGACGAGGGGATTAAATGCAGTATCTCCAAATTTGCGGATGATACTAAGTTGGGTGGCAGTGTGAGCTGCGAGGAGGTTAGGTGAGTGGGCAAATGCATGGCAGATGAAGTATAATGTGGATAAATGTGAGGTTATCCACTTTGGTGGTAAAAACAGAGAGACAGACTATTATCTGAATGGTGACAGATTAGGAAAAGGGAAGGTGCAACGAGACCTGGGTGTCATGGTACATCAGTCATTGAAGGTTGGCATGCAGGTACAGCAGGCGGTTAAGAAAGCAAATGGCATGTTGGCCTTCATAGCGAGGGGATTTGAATACAGGGGCAGGGAGGTGTTGCTACAGTTGTACAGGGCCTTGGTGAGGCCACACCTGGAGTATTGTGTACAGTTTTGGTCTCCTAACTTGAGGAAGGACATTCTTGCTATTGAGGGAGTGCAGCGAAGGTTCACCAGACTGATTCCCGGGATGGCGGGACTGACCTATCAAGAAAGATTGGATCAATTGGGCTTGTATTCACTGGAGTTCAGAAGAATGAGAGGGGACCTCATAGAAACGTTTAAAATTCTGACGGGTTTAGACAGGTTAGATGCAGAAAGAATGTTCCCAATGTTGGGGAAGTCCAGAACCAGGGGTCACAGTCTGAGGATAAGGGGTAAGCCATTTAGGACCGAGATGAGGAGAAACTTCTTCACCCAGAGAGTGGTGAACCTGTGGAATTCTCTACCACAGAAAGTAGTTGAGGCCAATTCACTAAATATATTCAAAAGGGAGTTAGATGAAGTCCTTACTACTCGGGGGATCAAGGGTTATGGCGAGAAAGCAGGAAGGGGGTACTGAAGTTTCATGTTCAGCCATGAACTCATTGAATGGCGGTGCAGGCTAGAAGGGCTGAATGGCCTGCTCCTGCACCTATTTTCTATGTTTCTATGTTTCTATGATTAAGAGTCAGCCACATTGGTGTGGGATTGGAGTCACATCTAGGCCCAGACCGTGTAAGGTCGCCAGGTTTCCTGCCCTACAGGACATCAGTGAACACAGCTGGGCTTTTACAACAATCCGACAGCTTCATGGTCACTTTTACTGACAACAGATTTTTATTTCCAGATTCATTTTCTTGAAATTGAGTGAAGTTTATCAAAGGGCCCATGGAGGGATTAGAACTCAGTTTCTCTGGACTGATGAGTCCAGTTCCAAAATCACCATCCCACCTGTTATGTATGCAACCCCATGTAACCAGCATTCTACCGCCACCAGAGGGCGTATCTGTTGGAGTCCCAAGGGATCCCAGCTTCCCTTGGGAGCACTGTATATAAGCAGGTCTCCCATGTTGCACCAACACTCTGGAGTTAGAATAAAGAGACTAAGGTCACACTTACTCACGTCTACAGTACTCAGTCACATTACGTTATTCTGGACATCACACGACCAGCACGAGGTCAGTGCACCGCGGGTGCAGATGCGTCATCCTGCTGATGTAAATATCACAGAAAATATTCCTTCGATTTAAACAAAGCAACGAAGGCGAGTGAGCCCGAAGTGCTAACCTGCGTCTCCACGAGCCGGGATTGCAGCCTCTCCCGGCTGCTGTCCTCCACCGAGATCTCCTCCAACAGATGCCCACAGCCCTCCTCGCTCCTCCGTACCTTGGCCAGGGTAGGCCGGTACACGTCGTAGTACCGCTGCCAGAGCAAGAAAACAGCGCGGGCCGAGCCAAGCTGCTCCGCGATGTCCTGGTTCACACGCGCCCACCTGGAACCAGAACCACACCCAAAGGCAGAGGTCAACAAACCGGCCCGGCACAGCTCATAGTCAGAGCCGCTTTCACCATCGGGACACGCGCCATCTATCGCCACACTCCCTTTCCCCTTCCCCAGTTACCCCCTCCTCTCCCGAGGATGCTGACTCTCACTGGGGTACAGGTCCCCTCCCCTGAAGGTGCTGACTCTCACTGGGGTACAGGTCCCCTCCCCTGAAGGTGCTGACTCTCACTGGGGTACAGGTCCCCTCCCCTGAAGGTGCTGACTCTCACTGGGGTACAGGTCCCCTCCCCTGAAGGTGCTGACTCTCACTGGGGTACAGGTCCCCCCCTCCTCTGAAGGTGCTGACTCTCACTGAGGTACAGGTCCCCTCCCCTGAAGGTGCTGACTCTCACTGGGGTACAGGTCGTCCCCTCCCCTGAAGGTGCTGACTCTCACTGGGGTACAGGTCGTCCCCTCCCCTGAAGGTGCTGACTCTCACTGGGGTACAGGTCCCCTCCTCCCCTGAAGGTGCTGACTCTCACTGGGGTACAGGTCCCCTCCCCTGAAGGTGCTGACTCTCACTGGGGTACAGGTCCCCTCCCCTGAAGGTGCTGACTCTCACTGGGGTACAGGTCCCCCCTCCCCTGAAGGTGCTGACTCTCACTGGGGTACAGGTCCCCTCCCCTGAAGGTGCTGACTCTCACTGGGGTACAGGTCCCCCCTCCCCTGAAGGTGCTGACTCTCACTGGGGTACAGGTCCCCTCCTCCCCTGAAGGTGCTGACTCTCAATGGGGTACGGGTCCCCTCCCCTGAAGGTGCTGACTCTCACTGGGGTACAGGTCCCCTCCCTCCCCTGAAGGTGCTGACTCTCACTGGGGTACAGGTCCCCTCCTCCCCTGAAGGTGCTGACTCTCACTGGGGTACAGGTCCCCCCCCTCCCCTGAAGGTGCTGACTCTCACTGGGGTACGGGTCCCCTCCCTCCCCTGAAGGTGCTGACTCTCACTGGGGTACGGGTCCCCTCCCTCCCCTGAAGGTGCTGACTCTCACTGGGGTACGGGTCCCCTCCTCCCCTGAAGGTGCTGACTCTCACTGGGGTACGGGTCCCCTCCCTCCCCTGAAGGTGCTGACTCTCACTGGGGTACAGGTCGTCCCCTCCCCTGAAGGTGCTGACTCTCACTGGGGTACAGGTCCCCTCCTCCCCTGAAGGTGCTGACTCTCACTGGGGTACAGGTCCCCTCCTCCCCTGAAGGTGCTGACTCTCACTGGGGTACAGGTCCCCTCCTCCCCTGAAGGTGCTGACTCTCACTGGGGTACAGGTTCCCTCCCCTGAAGGTGCTGACTCTCACTGGGGTACAGGTCCCCCCCTCCCCTGAAGGTGCTGACTCTCACTGGGGTACAGGTCCCCATCTCCCCTGAAGGTGCTGACTCTCACTGGGGTACAGGTCCCCCCCTCCCCTGAAGGTGCTGACTCTCACTGGGGTACAGGTCCCCATCTCCCCTGAAGGTGCTGACTCTCACTGGGGTACAGGTCCCCTCCTCCCCTGAAGGTGCTGACTCTCACTGGGGTACAGGTCCCCTCCCTCCCCTGAAGGTGCTGACTCTCACTGGGGTACGGGTCCCTCCTCCCCTGAAGGTGCTGACTCTCACTGGGGTACAGGTCCCCTCCCCTGAAGGTGCTGACTCTCACTGGGGTACAGGTCCCCTCCCTCCCCTGAAGGTGCTGACTCTCACTGGGGTACAGGTCCCCTCCCCTGAAGGTGCTGACTCTCACTGGGGTACAGGTCCCCTCCCCTGAAGGTGCTGACTCTCACTGGGGTACAGGTCCCCTCCCCTGAAGGTGCTGACTCTCACTGGGGTACAGGTCCCCTCCCCTGAAGGTGCTGACTCTCACTGGGGTACAGGTCCCCCCTCCCCTGAAGGTGCTGACTCTCACTGGGGTACAGGTCCCCTCCCCTGAAGGTGCTGACTCTCACTGGGGTACAGGTCCCCTCCTCCCCTGAAGGTGCTGACTCTCACTGGGGTACAGGTCCCCTCCCCTGAAGGTGCTGACTCTCACTGGGGTACAGGTCCCCCCCTCCCCTCAAGGTGCTGACTCTCACTGGCCAGTGATGAGGTACAGGACTCCCAGCTGATTGCCCCTCCCTATCGAACCCAGTTCAATTGCATTCACCCGCTGCCACCCAGACCGAGATGAGCTAAGTCAGCACAGGCCACAGATCGAGCCTGGAGTCCACGAGTCTCAGTCCCACAGGGAGGGGAGAGGGAGGTGGGTCCTGATGGTACCGGCCCCTCCGCTGATCACTGTACCTACTGTAAAGTCCTGTCCCCTCAGTACAGATTCACACGAGGCATGTCGTGAAGTCAAGGTCACTCTGGACCTGCACCTTTATTTCACAGCTCTGGAATGCTGCACTTGCCTGAGACCTGTCCTTATATACCTGTCTCTTGCAAGTGCACCCCTGGTGGTAAGGTATGCTGGTGGTTACAGGTCATATCTTATTACAGTCGTGTATAGCATGTTAGGATACAGTTATATATAAGAATGTAAGGTACATGACACCTGCTGTGTGTGTCCTCGCACTTGTGCTCCAGACGGAGGGTCATTAGAGGGCGGCATTCCTCGGTCAGTCGCCGCGAAGCCTCCTGGAAATCCCTCCAGCTTTCCTCACTGCACTCCATCGTGTCCTTCAGCACCTGTGAAGGGTGGGGGAGGGGGCAGGTGAGAGCAGTCTGTTGGTCCAGAGCATGAATCCCGCACGGAGATCTCCGCTTCAAATATTGGCTACGGGTGTTTCTCAAATAGTGGAATTGAATCGTTGGAGAAGTATTCTGCAGGAGTGCTATAAATCAGAGAATCCTGCGTCACAGCTCGAGGCCATTCGGCCCATCATACCTGTGCATGTTCTTTGAAAGAGCAATTAGTCCCACACCCCCCTGCTCTTTCCCCATAGCCCTCCAAATGTTTGGTTTTCAAATATTTATCCAAATCCCTTTTGCAAGTTTCCATTGAAGGCTTTCAGGCCGTGCATTCCAGATCACAGCAACACGCTGCGTAACAAATATTCTCCTCATCTTCCCCCTGGCTATTTTGCCAATTAGCATAAACATAGAAAATAGGTGCAGGAGTAGGCCATTCAGCCCTTCGAGCCTGCACCACCATTCAATATGATCATGGCTGATTATGCAACTTCAGTACTCCATTCCTGCTTTCTCTCCATACCCCTTGATCCCTTTAGCCATAAGGGCCACATCTAATTCCCTTTTAAATATATCTAACAAACTGGCCTCAACAACTTTCTGTGGTAGAGAATTCAACAGGTTCACAATTTTCTGAGTGAAGAAGTTTCTCCTCATCTCGGTCCTAAATGGCTGACCCCTTATCCTTAGACTCTGACCCCTGGTTCTGGACTTCCCCAACATCGGGAACATTCTACCCGCATCTAACCTGTCCAATTCCGTCAGAATTTTATATGTTTCTATGAGATCCCCTCTCATTCTTCTAAATTCCAGTGAATATAAGCCTAGTCGATCCAGTTTTTCTTCATATGTCAGTCCTGCCATCCCAGGAATCAATCTGGTGAACCTTCGCTGCACTCCCTCAATAGCAAGAATGTTCTTCCTCAGATTAGGAGACCAAAACAGAACACAATATTCCAGGTGAGGCCTCACCAAGGCCCTGTACAACTGCAGTAAGACCTCCGTACAACTGCAGTAAGACCTCCCTGCTCCTATCCACAAACAACCTTCGGGATATAAAAGGGGTCAAAGGGTCTAGTAAGAAGGAGGAACTGAGGGAAATCCTTATTAGTCGGGAAATTGATGGGATTGAAGGCCGATAAATCCCCAGGGCCTGATGGTCTGCATCCCAGAGTACTTAAGGAGGTGGCCTTGGAAATAGCGGATGCATTGACAGTCATTTTCATACATTCCATAGCCTCTGGATCAGTTCCTATGGAGTGGAGGGTAGCCAATGTAACCCCACTTTTTAAAAAAGGAGGGAGAGAGAAAACAGGGAATTATAGACTGGTCAGCCTGACATCGGTAGTGGGTAAAATGATGGAATCAATTATTAAGGATGTCATAGCAGCGCATTTGGAAAGAGGTGACATGATAGGTCCAAGTCAGCATGGATTTGTGAAAGGGAAATCATGCTTGACAAATCTTCTGGAATTTTTTGAGGATGTTTCCAGTAGAGTGGACAAGGGAGAACCAGTTGATGTGGTGTATTTGGACTTTCAGAAGGCTTTCAACAAGGTCCCACACAAAAGATTAATGTGTAAAGTTAAAGCACATGGGACTGGGGGTAGTGTGCTGACGTGGATTGAGAACTGGTTGGCAGACAGGAAGCAAAGAGTAGGAGTAAATGGGTACTTTTCAGAATGGCAGGCAGTGACTAGTGGGGTACCACAAGGTTCTGTGCTGGGGCCCCAGCTGTTTACATTGTACATTAATGATTTAGACGAGGGGATTAAATGTAGTATCTCCAAATTTGCGGATGACACTAAGTTGGGTGGCAGTGTGAGCTGCGAGGAGGATGCTATGAGGATGCAGAGCGACTTGGATAGGTTAGGTGATTGGGCCAAATGCATGGCAGATGAAGTATAATGTGGATAAATGTGAGGTTATCCACTTTGGTGGTAAAAACAGAGAGACAGACTATTATCTGAATGGTGACAGATTAGGAAAAGGGGAGGTGCAACGAGACCTGGGTGTCATGGTACATCAGTGATTGAAGGTTGGCATGCAGGTACAGCAGGCGGTTAAGAAAGCAAATGGCATGTTGGCCTTCATAGCGAGGGGATTTGAGTACAGGGGCAGGGAGGTGTTGCTACAGTTGTACAGGGCCTTGGTGAGGCCACACCTGGAGTATTGTGTTCAGTTTTGGTCTTCTAACTTGAGGAAGAACATTCTTGCTATTGAGGGAGTGCAGCGAAGGTTCACCAGACTGATTCCCAGGATGGCGGGATTGACATATCAAGAAAGACTGGATCAACTGGGCTTGTATTCACTGGAGTTCAGAAGAATGAGAGGGGATCTCATAGAAACGTTTAAAATTCTGACGGGTTTAGACAGGTTAGATGCAGGAAGAATGTTCCCAATGTTGGGGAAGTCCAGAACCAGGGGTCACAGTCTAAGGATAAGGGGTAAGCCATTTAGGACCGAGATGAGGAGAAACTTCTTCACCCAGAGAGTGGTGAACCTGTGGAATTCTCTACCACAGAAAGTTGTTGAGGCCAATTCACTAAATATATTCAAAAAAGAATTAGATGTAGTCCTTACTACTAGGGGGATCAAGGGGTATGGCGAGAAAGCAGGAATGGGGTACTGAAGTTGCATGTTCAGCCATGAACTCATTGAATGGCGGTGCAGGCTCGAAGGGCCGAACTCCTGCACCTATTTTCTATGTTTCTATATTTCTATACTCAAATCCTCTCAGTATGAAGGTCCACATACCATTTGCCTTCTTCACCGCCTGCTGTACCTGCATGCCAGCTTTCACTGATTGATGAACCATGACACCGGTGTTCTCTGGTTACCGACCCTACTGCCAGTTTATACAGTTTCTGCTTATTTACTCCATCAAAACCCCCTCATGATTTGAACACCTTTATCCAATCACCTTCTCTGCTCCCAGAAGAACGAGCCCAGTTTCTGCAGTCTCTCTAACAGACGTCTCCCATCATTGGCACTGTTGGAGTAAATCTATTCTGCAGTCTCGCCAAGGTCTCGACATCGTGACTAAAGTGCGATGCCCAGAATTGGGCACGATGCTCCAGCTGCGGCCTAACCAGTCATTTCTAAAGTTTAAGCATAACTTGCAGCGATAGAAAGTACTAACCTGGAGACTCTCCACCTGAAACCCGACAGCCTCCAGTGAACTGGAGAGGGGTCTGCAGTGGTCCAGGGAGTATCGGGCCCGCACAATATTCCCGTTCACTTGCTCGGAACAATTTCCGTACGTTGTCCAGAGCTGCAGCCGGGAGGCGAGAGTGCAGCCAAGTTGGTTCGCCTACAGACATCAAGAAGAGACTTTCAGGAGCGCGGAAAGAGCGTGCGGTACACTGAACCCGTCCCCGATTTATTTGTGGTCATCCCTGTCGACAGCCCCCGACTCAACACCTCCCCCCACAGAGAAGACAATTGTGTTGTACCTCGGTGCCCAGCCTCCTCCTCGAGTCGCTCAGTTGGTCCAGTTTCTCCATGACGATCAGTGGTGTATCTCGGGCACTGCTCCCCGTTGCCAGGGGAACGATCTGTCTCAGCCTTTCCAGCTCGATCTCCTTCACCGTCAGTTCCTTGCTGAGTTCCTGATGGCCCAACGACACCTTCATCAATCACCGACCCCCCACACCCTGCACACATGTCTCTCCTCTCTATGGGGCCACTGTTAAATAACCCATACATAACAAGGAGCTCTCATCTTACCCCTCGATTAGATCCCAGCCTGTAACTCACTCCCGGGTATCTGTTATCCTATATATAAACCCCCCGAACCCCTCGATTAGATCCCAGCCTGTAACTCACTCCCGGGTATCTGTTATTCTATATATAAACCTCCGAACCCCTCGATTAGATCCCAGCCTGTAACTCACTCCCGGGTATCTGTTATTCTATATATAAACCCCCCCGAACCCCTCGATTAGATCCCAGCCTGTAACTCACTCCCGGGTATCTGTTATTCTATATATAAACCCCCCGAACCCCTCGATTAGATCCCAGCCTGTAACACACTCCCGGGTATCTGTTATTCTGTATATAAACCCCCCGAACCCCTCGATTAGATCCCAGCCTGTAACTCACTCCCGGGTATCTGTTATTCTATATATAAACCTCCGAACCCCTCGATTAGATCCCAGCCTGTAACTCACTCCCGGGTATCTGTTATTCTATATATAAACTCCCGAACCCCTCGATTAGATTCCAGCCTGTAACTTAATCCCGGGTATCTGTTATTCTATATATAAACCCCCGAACCCCTCGATTAGATTCCAGCCTGTAACTTAATCCCGGGTATCTGTTATTCTATATATAAACCTCCAAACCCTTCGATTAGATTCCAAAAGCACTGCATTTCCTCATTGCCTTTCACAATCTCAGAACATCCCAAAGTTTAGTCATTGTTGCAATGTAGGAAACAAGGCAGCCACAAACAGCAATGAAATAATGATCAGATAATTTGTTTTAATGATGTTGATTGAGGGATAAATATTGGCTGGGACACCGGGGAGAACTACCCTGCTTGTTTGAAATAGTGACATGGGATTTTTTTCTATCCACCCGAGAGGCCAGACGGGCGCTTTGGTTTAACATCTCATCCAAAAAGCGGCACCTCCAACAGTGCAGCTCTCCCTCAGTACTGACCTTCCGACAGTGCTGCACTCCCTCAGTACCGCCCCTCCGACAGTGCGGCACTCCCTCAGTACCGCCTCTCCGACAGTGCGGCACTCCCTCAGTACTGACCTTCCGACAGTGCTGCACTCCCTCAGTACCGCCCCTCCGACAGTGCGGCACTCCCTCAGTACCGCCTCTCCGACAGTGCGGCACTCCCTCAGTACTGACCTTCCGACAGTGCTGCACTCCCTCAGTACCGCCCCTCCGATAGTGCGGCACTCCCTCAGTTCTGCCCTCCGACAGTGCGGCACTCCCTCAGTACTGCCCCTCCGACAGTGCGGCACTCCCTCAGTTCTGCCCTCCGACAGTGCGTCACTCCCTCAGTACTGCCCCTCCGACAGTGCGGCACTCCCTCAGTACTGCCCCTCCGACAGTGCGGCACTCCCTCAGTTCTGCCCTCCGACAGTGCGGCACCCCCTCAGTACTGTCCCTCTGACAGTGCGGCACTCCCTCAGTACTGCCCCTCCGACAGTGCGGCACTCCCTCAGTACCGCCCCTCCGACAGTGCGGCACTCCCTCAGTACAGCCCCTCCGACAGTGCGGCACTCCTAGATTATGTGCTCATGTCTCTCGAAGAAGGGACAACTGAGGGAGGCGGCAGAGATGCTTAGTTCAGAGGTCGCAGGGAAAGCTTGAGTAGAAGATGGTGCAATGGGTCTTGATTTGAAAACTGTGAGGATGGGGGCAGTAGGAAGAGTGAGTGGGGCGGTAGATTTGCAGTTTAGGAAGAGGAGGACAAAGTTCAGAGGGCCACTGAGCAGCGTGTTATCAAAGGTTGGATTGTGGTACGACCCCCTACAGCCCGAGTTACCTGGCAGTGTGTCAGTGCGCGTAATACTGAGGTGTGGCTGTAAGCTTTCATATTCTTCCTCAGCCGCTCTCCCTGGGCTTCGAACCAGCTGTCCAACGATAGCACTATGCGTTCGTATTCTGTCCACGATTCCAGCAGTGACTCCAGGTGCAACACCTGTGGCGCGAGAGAGAGAGAGAGAGAGAATTCAAATCAACCCGGGTCTGACTGAAGGTCATACAGTAATGCAGGCACTGGCCATTCGACCCAACGCGTTGGCAATGTCTCTCTCCATCAATCGCCTAGTAACCTGCTGCTCACTCCCCGTACCCTTTAATATCCCACCCAGTCTAATCCCACTCTCCCCCTCACTCCCCGTACCCTTTAATATCCCACGCAGTCTAATCCCACTCTCCCCCTCGCTCCCCGTACCCTTTAATATCCCACCCAGCCTAATCCCACTCTCCCCCTCACTCCCCGTACCCTTTAATATCCCACCCAGCCTAATCCCACTCTCCCCCTCACTCCCCGTACCCTTTAATATCCCACCCAGTCTAATCCCACTCTCCCCCTCACTCCCCGTACCCTTTAATATCCCACCCAGTCTAATCCCACTCTCCCCCTCACTCCCTGTACCCTTTAATATCCCACCCAATCTAATCCCACTCTCCCCCTCACTCCCCGTACCCTTTAATATTCCACCCAGTCTAATCCCACTCTCCCCCTCACTCCCCGTACCCTTTAATATCCCACCCAGTCTAATCCCACTCTCCCCCTCACTCCCCGTACCCTTTAATATCCCACGCAGTCTAATCCCACTCTCCCCCTCGCTCCCCGTACCCTTTAATATCCCACCCAGCCTAATCCCACTCTCCCCCTCACTCCCCGTACCCTTTAATATCCCACCCAGCCTAATCCCACTCTCCCCCTCACTCCCCGTACCCTTTAATATCCCACCCAGTCTAATCCCACTCTCCCCCTCACTCCCCGTACCCTTTAATATCCCACCCAGTCTAATCCCACTCTCCCCCTCACTCCCCGTACCCTTTAATATCCCACCCAGTCTAATCCCACTCTCCCCCTCACTCCCCGTACCCTTTAATATCCCACCCAGTCTAATTCCACTCTCCCCCTCACTCCCCGTACCCTTTAATATCCCACCCAGTCTAATCCCACTCTCCCCCTCACTCCCTGTACCCTTTAATATCCCACCCAGTCTAATCCCACTCTCCCCCTCACTCCCCCCTTTAATATCCCACCCAGTCTAATCCCACTCTCCCCCTCACTCCCCGTACCCTTTAATATCCCACCCAATCTAATCCCACTCTCCTCCTCACTCCCCGTACCCTTTAATATCCCACCCAGTCTAATCCCACTCTCCTCCTCACTCCCCGTACCCTTTAATATCCCACCAAGTCTAATCCCACTCTCCCCCTCACTCCCCGTACCCTTTAATATCCCACCCAGTCTAATCCCACTCTTCCCCTCACTCCCTGTACCCTTTAATATCCCACCCAGTCTAATCCCACTCTCCCCCTCACTCCCCACACCCTTAAATATCCCACCCAGTCTAATCCCACTCTCCCCCTCACTCAACGTACCCTTTAATATCCCACCCAGTCTAATCCCACTCTCCCCCTCACTCCCCGTACCCTTTAATATCCCACCCAGTCTAATCCCACTCTCCCCCTCACTCCCCGTACCCTTTAATATCCCACCCAGTCTAATCCCACTCTCCCCCTCACTCCCCACACCCTTAAATATCCCACCCAGTCTAATCCCACTCTCCCCCTCACTCCCCACACCCTTAAATATCCCACCCAGTTGACTGAGAATGCCCCGACCCCACTACAGCAGACAGAGTAGAGCTGTATCTGATTGGTGCAGGCTGTCTGGAGGCAGTTATCGAACACACTGCAATATTCAGCCCAGCCCAAGTCTCCATTACCCTGCAGTGTGTTGCTGGGGACTTCCCGGCCCTGGGACCAGGGTGACCATACTCACCTTACTGTGCACATCTCGGCTCAGCCTCTCCCACTGAGAGTTCAGGGCACCCAGACTCTCGGCAAACTCCGTCTTCTCGTACCGATCGCTCTCCACGTCCAGGCTGCTGATCTGAAGCACCGACTGGTTCACGCAGTCCACCGTTAGCTGACGGCAGCCCATCTCCGTCTGGTAATTCTGCAGGGGGAGTCCAGAGAATCAATCGTCGACCGAAGGACCGCGTCCTCGTTCCCACCTTCGCAATCTCCTCGCCCCACCCCCGGCATTACCCCCACCCCCCAATCTCCCCCCCCCCCCCCCGGCCTCAGCACCCCCCACAATCCCAACCCCCATCTCACCCACCCCCCCCCCCCCCCCCCGGCCTCAGCACCCCCCACAATCCCAACACCCGCCTCACCCCCCCCCCCCCTCCCTGGCCTCACCCCCCACCGCCACCAGCTTCACACACCCCCCCAATCCCAAATCCCATCCTGGGCTCAGCCCCCACCCCCTACCCCCCCACCTCACCCCAGCCCCTACCCCCCCCCACCTCACCTCCACCATCCCGCCCACACCCATAGCCCCCAATGCCCCCCACAGAGCCAGCGCCTCCCCCCCCACCCCAAGAGCAAGCGCCCCCCCCCCTCCACAAGAGCCAGCGCCCCTCCCCCCCACCCCCGAGCCAGCGCCCCTCCCCCCCACCAGAGCCCTCCCTGCCCCCGCAAGAGCCCTACCCCCCGCCAGAGCCAGCGCCGCCCCCCCCAGAGCCAGTGCTCCCCCCACCACCCCCCCAAGCCAGCACCTCCCCCAACCCCCCCCCCCCCAGAGCCAGCGCCCCCCGCCCCCCCAGCTGAGGGGCTGTACCTTGTGTTTCTGCAGCATGAGCCTCGCTGCAGCCCTGCTGCTCAGAGCCTGTGTGGGCGCCTGGTCCTCCTGCAGGGCCCTGTCCACCCCGCTCATCCAGCCGCTCAGCTCCGCCATGGCCCGGCGTGAGGGCAGCCTCTCCATCTGAAGCTGAAGGAAGGACCCGAGTGAGAAGCTCATCGTGCGGAGAGAGCGCTCCGCCGCTCGCGGTGTTTACACGCAGCACGGGCTGCCGGGGAGCCAGACACTGTCTGTCCCCGTGCCGACATCGCCCGCTCCCGTCCCCACCCACCACCACCACCCCCCCGCCCCCCCCCCACCGTCCTTTGGAGTGTGGGGGGGGGGGGGGGGGTTTGAATCCACAAGTGATAAGCGGCCTCAAACAGTAGAGAGCGGTTGACCCCGAGGCGCCCCTCCCCAGTGCGGCGCTGACCTGGTGCAGCTTTTCCTGGATGTCCGGGAGTCGGGCGACGAGGTGTGCCCACACCTGCTCGAGCTGCGCCAGGCGGGCACGGAGGGCACCACCCTCGGCCTGCTGCTGCCCCAGCAGCTGGCTCCCCGTGCCCACCAGCAACGTCTTCGCGCAGCATCTGCTGTCCACTTCCTTGCAGAACTCCTGCAGGCGGGGAAAGCAAGAGAGCGTTAAACCCGGAGTTAGGTCATAGGTCAGCCACGATCCCACTGAGTGGCGGAATGGGGTAAGTGCAGGCTGAATGGCCTTCCCACCGATCCTATGTAAACCGCGTCTCTTTTCCCGCCTCAATCGAGGTGTTCGGGCTGGGGGGGGAGAGGCGGGGAGAGGGGGTTCCGGCACGATGCTGTGAGGCTGCAGAGTGACTTGGATAGGTTAGGTGAGTGGGCAAATGCATGGCAGATGAAGTATAATGTGGATAAATGTGAGGTTATCCACTTTGGTGGTAAAAACAGAGAGACAGACTATTATCTGAATGGTGACAGATTAGGAAAAGGGGAGGTGCAACGAGACCTGGGTGTCATGGTACATCAGTCATTGAAGGTTGGCATGCAGGTACAGCAGGCGGTTAAGAAAGCAAATGACATGTTGGCCTTCATAGCGAGGATATTTGAGTACAGGGGCAGGGAGGTGTTGCTACAGTTGTACAGGGCCTTGGTGAGGCCACACCTGGAGTATTGTGTACAGTTTTGGTCTCCTAACTTGAGGAAGGACATTCTTGCTATTGAGGGAGTGCAGCGAAGGTTCACCAGACTGATTCCCGGGATAGCGGGACTGCCCTATCAAGAAAGACTGGATCAACTGGGCTTGTATTCACTGGAGTTCAGAAGAATGAGAGGGGACCTCATAGCAACGTTTAAAATTCTGACGGGGTTAGACAGGTTAGATGCAGGAAGAATGTTCCCAATGTTGGGGAAGTCCAGAACTAGGGGTCACAGTCTAAGGATAAGGGGTAAGCCATTTAGGACCGAGATGCGGAGGAACTTCTTCACCCAGAGAGTGGTGAACCTGTGGAATTCTCTACCACAGAAAGTTGTTGAGGCCAATTCACTAAATATATTCAAAAAGGAGTTAGATGAAGTCCTTACTACTAGGGGGATCAAGGGTTATGGCGAGAAAGCAGGAATGGGGTACTGAAGTTGAATGTTCAGCCATGAACTTATTGAATGGCGGTGCAGGCTAGAAGGGCCGAATGGCCTCCTCCTGCACCTATTTTCTATGTTTCTATGTTTCTATGAGATGGACAGCTCCCAAACCCATGCAGTACAAGACCGAGGCTTCGAGCGGTGAGAGGCCAAGAGCGAGATGCCCAGCTCGCAGCAGTAAGCTTCGCCTCTGGAAAAATGGCGCCCCCCCGCCCCTGGGGGTTGTAATTTGAGGGTGGGGGAGGAACAGATGAGCCACAGACGGCCAAGCCCCGTCAACAGGTGAAACAGGCACGAATCAGGCCTTACTGCACCGAGCCGGGGTCCTGCGCCAGGCGTAGTCAGCTACAGACGGGCGGAGCTTGGGCCGCGGGGGCCATTGCCGGCGGGATTCAACAACTGCCACACCATTGGTGCTCGCATCATCGCAGACCGCCCCTCGGGAAGGCAGTGGAAGGATTGGCGGGATGATTAACAGTCTGACAGGCCTTCCATGGGCCATCTTCCTCCCCAGCCCATAGTGATGGTCAGTCCAGTACGGCCGGGGGCGGGGGGGGGGGGGGGGGGGTGGAAGAGGTTTATGGGCTCACACAACCCATGAGAGGCGCAGGGGGGAGGGGGTGGGGGGGTGGGGGGAAGGAGGTCGCCCACACTCCCCGGACGCAAAGATTCCGCTGGATATCAACCCAAAATTCAGAGGCGGAGCTCTGGGTTCCACTCGCCGGGATCAGACCATGCACCGTCTGACTGGGAGACAGGACTGTCCGGAATGGGATCGGACCGTGCACTGTCCGGAATGGGAGACGGAATTGTCTGGAATGGGATCGGACCGTGCACCGTCTGTCTGGGAGACGGAATTGTCTGGAATGGGATCGGACTGTGCACCGTCTGTCTGGGAGACGGGATTGTCTGGAATGGGATCGGACTGTGCACCGTTTGTCTGGGAGATGGGACTGTGGAATGGGATCGGCCCGTGCACTGTCTGGGAGACGGGATTGTCTGGAATGGGATCGGACTGTGCACCGTCTGTCTGGGAGATGGGATTGTCTGGAATGGGATCGGACTGTGCACTGTCTGTCTGGGAGACGAGATTGTCTGGAATGGGATTGGACTGTGCACCGTCTGTCTGGGAGATGGGATTGTCTGGAATGGGATCGGACTGTGCACCGTCTGTCTGGGAGACGAGATTGTCTGGAATGGGATTGGACTGTGCACCGTCTGTCTGGGAGACGGGATTGTCTGGAATGGGATCGGACTGTGCACCGTCTGTCTGGGAGAAGGGATTGTCTGGAATGGGATCGGACTGTGCACCGTCTGTCTGGGAGACGGGATTGTCTGGAATGGGATCGGACTGTGCACTGTTTGTCTGGGAGACGGGACTGTGGAATGGGATCGGACTGTGCACCGTCTGTCTGGGAGATGGGACTGTGGAATGGGATCGGACCGTGCACTGTCTGTCTGGGAGACAGGACTGTGGAATGGGATCGGACTGTGCACCGTCTGTCTGGGAGACGGGACTGTGGAATGGGATCGGACTGTGCACCATCTGTCTGGGAGACGGGACTGTGGAATGGGATCGGACTGTGCACCGTCTGTCTGGGAGATGGGATTGTCTGGAATGGGATCGGACCGTGCACTGTCTGTCTGGGAGACGGGATTGTCTGGAATGGGATCGGACTGTGCACCGTCAGTCTGGGAGGCGGGATTGTCTGGAATGGGATCGGACTGTGCACCGTCTGTCTGGGAGGCGGGATTGTCTGGAATGGGATCGGACTGTGCACCGTCTGTCTGGGAGACGGGATTGTCTGGAATGGGATCGGACTGTGCACCGTCTGTCTGGGAGATGGGATTGTCTGGAATGGGATCGGACTGTGCACCGTCTGTCTGGGAGACGGGATTGTCTGGAATGGGATCGGACTGTGCACTGTTTGTCTGGGAGACGGGACTGTGGAATGGGATCGGACTGTGCACCGTCTGTCTGGGAGACGGGACTGTGGAATGGGATCGGACTGTGCACTGTCTGTCTGGGAGATGGGACTGTGGAATGGGATCGGACCGTGCACTGTCTGTCTGGGAGACAGGACTGTGGAATGGGATCGGACTGTGCACCGTCTGTCTGGGAGACGGGACTGTGGAATGGGATCGGACTGTGCACCGTCTGTCTGGGAAACGGGACTGTGGAATGGGATCGGACTGTGCACTGTCTGTCTGGGAGACGGGACTGTGGAATGGGATCGGACTGTGCACCGTCTGTCTGGGAGATGGGATTGTCTGGAATGGGATTGGACCGTGTACCGTCTGTCTGGGAGATGGGATTGTCTGGAATGGGATCGGACTGTGCACTGTCTTTCTGGGAGACGGGATTGTCTGGAATGGGATCAGACTGTGCACCGTCCTGTCTGGGAGACGGGATTGTCTGGAATGGGATCGGACTGTGCACCGTCTGTCTGGGAGATGGGATTGTCTGGAATGGGATCGGACTGTGCACCGTCTGTCTGGGAGACGGGATTGTCTGGAATGGGATCGGACTGTGCACTGTTTGTCTGGGAGACGGGACTGTGGAATGGGATCGGACTGTGCACCGTCTGTCTGGGAGACGGGATTGTCTGGAATGGGATCGGACTGTGCACCGTCTGTCTGGGAGATGGGACTGTGGAATGGGATCGGACCGTGCACTGTCTGTCTGGGAGACGGGACTGTGGAATGGGATCGGACTGTGCACCGTCTGTCTGGGAGACGGGACTGTGGAATGGGATCGGACTGTGCACCGTCTGTCTGGGAGACGGGACTGTGGAATGGGATCGGACTGTGCACCGTCTGTCTGGGAGACGGGACTGTGGAATGAGATCGGACTGTGCACCGTCTGTCTGGGAGACGGGACTGTGGAATGGGATCGGACTGTGCACCATCTGTCTGGGAGATGGGATTGTCTGGAATGGGATCGGACCGTGTACCGTCTGTCTGGGAGATGGGATTGTCTGGAATGGGATCGGACTGTGCACTGTCTGTCTGGGAGACGGGATTGTCTGGAATGGGATCGGACTGTGCACCGTCCTGTCTGGGAGACGGGATTGTCTGGAATGGGATCGGACTGTGCACCGTCTGTCTGGGAGACGGGATTGTCTGGAATGGGATCGGACTGTGCACCGTCTGTCTGGGAGACGGGATTGTCTGGAATGGGATCGGACTGTGCACCCTCTGTCTGGGAGACGGGATTGTCTGGAATGGGATCGGACTGTGCACCGTCTGTCTGGGAGACGGGAGTGCCACAGGCTCGCTCCTCGCCGGGGGGTGTAGGAGGATCGGGACAAAGTGGACGGCCACACTGGGGGGCTTGTGCTTACGAGGAAGAGGCTGAGCTGGTTGCCGCTGGTCTCCGGTGTCGAGGGCAAGCTGACCGATTCAAGTTCCCAGTACCTCAGGCTGCTCTCGGCCGTCTCCAGCCACTCACCGACCTCCTGCGACTCGCGCTGGAACCTGCACCAAAAGCAGCACGAGGGGAGAGTTAGAGACAACACGACTCTAGCGGGGTTACGGGGAGCCATCAGAGAATTACACAGCACAGAAACAGGCCGTTCGGCCCAGCCTATCGATGCTGGTGTTGGTGCTCCACTCGAGCCTCCTCCATCCTTCCCCAACACAACCTATCAGCATAACCCTCTTTCTTTATCCATCATGCGTTTATCTATACTCCCTTTAAATGCGTCTGTTTTACTCGCCTCAACCAGCAACGGCAAATGGCCTCCTTCTGTGCTGTAAACATACTCTACCACAGAAAGTTGTTGAGGCCAATTCACTAAATATATTCAAAAAGGAGTTAGATGAAGTCCTTACTGCTCGGGGGATCAAGGGGTATGGCGAGAAAGCAGGAAGGGTGTACTGAAGTTGCATGTTCAGCCATGAACTCATTGAATGGCGGTGCAGGCTAGAAGGGCCGAATGGCCTACTCCTGCACCTATTTTCTATGTTTCTGTGTTTCTAACCACTCCCTGTGGCAGCGAGTTCCACATTCTCACCACTCGCTGGGTAAAGAGGTTTCTGCTGAATTCCCGATTTGATTTTGGTGACGATCTTATATTGATGGCCTCTAGTTTTTCCTCTTCCCCACAAGTGGAAAGACTCTCTCTGTACCCACTCTATCAAAACCTTTCATTACTTTGAAGATCAGGAAATGATCATTCTGTCACACGAAGCTTGTCAGAGAAAGAGAATCACCTCCTGCACTGTCGGAGGGGCAGTACTGAGGGAATGCTGCACTGTCGGAGGAGCAGTGCTGAGGGAGCGCTGCACTGTCGGAGGGGCAGTACTGAGGGAATGCTGCACTGTCGGAGGAGCAGTGCTGAGGGAGCGCTGCACTGTCGGAGGGGCAGTACTGAGGGAGCGCTGCACTGTGGGAGGGGCAGTACTGAGGGAGTGCCGCACTGTCGGAGGGGCAGTACTGAGGGAGCGCCGCACTGTCGGAGGGGCAGTACTGAGGGAGTGCCGCACTGTCGGAGGGGCAGTACTGAGGGAGCGCTGCACTGTCGGAGGGGCAGTACTGAGGGAGCGCTGCGCTGTCGGAGGGGCAGTACTGAGGGAGTGCCGCACTGTCGGAGGGGCAGTACTGAGGGAGTGCCGCACTGTCGGAGGGGCAGTACTGAGGGAGCGCCGCACTGTCGGAGGGGCAGTACTGAGGGAGCGCTGCACTGTCGGAGGGGCAGTACTGAGGGAGTGCTGCACTGTCGGAGGGGCAGTACTGAGGGAGCGCTGCACTGTCGGAGGGGCAGTACTGAGGGAGCGCTGCACTGTCAGAGGGGCAGTACTGAGGGAGTGCTGCACTGTCGGAGGGGCAGTACTGAGGGAGCGCTGCACTGTCGAAGGGGCAGTACTGAGGGAGCGCCGCACTGTCGGAGGGGCAGTACTGAGGGAGTGCTGCACTGTCGGAGGGGCAGTACTGAGGGAGCGCTGCACTGTCGGAGGGGCAGTACTGAGGGAGCGCTGCACTGTCGGAGGGGCAGTACTGAGGGAATGCTGCACTGTCGGACGTGATACCTTTCAGTGAAACAATAAACCGAGGTCCCTGTCTGCATTCTCAAGTGGACTTAAAATATCCCATGGCAACTATTTGAAGAAGAGCAGGGGAGTTCTCCTCGGTGTCTTGGGGCCAATATTTGTCCCTCACTGAAACAGATTATATGGTCACTTGGGACGTCTTGAGGTTTTGAAAATCGGGATAAAAATGCAATTTCCTTCTATCTTAATGTCAAACATTTATTTTTGCCAGCGGTAGTTTGGGAGGGTTTATCACGGACCGTGTCTGGAGTTGCAGCAGCGTCTCGAGTCGGTGCAGCTCATGGTTGACTCGGTTGTTTAAGGAGAGCCAGCCTTCCTCCAGGGTGCTGAGCTGGCCCTCCAACTCCAGGCTGCTGACAGTGGTGAGGAGGGCCTTCCCGTTCCTCAGGGCCTCGTCCACCAGGGGCTGCTTCTCATCCAGGCTGCTCCTGATCCTCTGCCAGATTCAAAAAGAACAATCAGTTATAAAAAAATATAAAAAACACGGACCATGTTTCCTCTCCTGCTGTAAAGCATCACGGGTAAATCGCTCTTTGCTTCTGAAGCAGGGTCGCAAACTCTGGTTGGATGTATTTCTCATCATCACCCAAATCATGGGCAGTCCCTCGGAATCGAGGCAGACTTGCTTCCACTCTAAGAGTGAGTTCTCCGGTGGCTGTACAGTCCAATACGGGAAATACAGTCTCTGTCACAGCGACGAGACCCGAGGTGCTCAGCGCCCTCCCGGGTGCACTTCCTCCACTGAGGCCGGTCTTTGGCCAGGGACTCCCAGGTGTCGGTGGGGATGTTGCACTTTATCAGGGAGGCTTTGAGGGTGTCCTTGTAACGTTTCCTCTGCCCACCCGAAGCTCGCTTGCCGTGTAGGAGTTCAGAGTAGAGCGCTTGCTTTGCGAAGACATGCGAACAATGTGGCCTGCCCAATGGAACTGGTCGAGTGTGGTCAGTGCTTCGATGCTGGGGATGTTGGCCTGATCGAGGACGCTAACGTTGGTGCGTCTGTCCTCCCAGGGGATTTGCGGAGACATCATTGGTAGCATTTCTTCAGTGACTTGAGGTGTCTGCTGTTCAGGGTCCATGTCTCTGAGCCATACAGGAGGGCGGGTATCACTACAGCCCTGCAGACCATAAGCTTGGTGTCAGATTTGAGGTCCTGGTCTTCGAACACTCTCTTCCGCAGGCGACCGAAGGCTGCACTGGCCCACTGGAGGCAGTGGTGAACTTTGTCGTCGATGTCTGCCCTTGCTGATAATAGGCTCCCGAGGTATGGAAAGTGGTCCACGTTGTCCAGGGCTGTGCCGTGGATTTTGATGACCGGGGGGCAGTGCTGTGTGGCAGGGTCAGGTTGGTGGAGGACCTTTGTCTTACGGATGTTTAGTGTAAGGCCCATGCTTTCGTACGCCTCAGTGAGGATGTTGACAATGGCTTGCGGTTCAGTCTCTGAATGTGCGCAGACATAAGCATCATCCTCGTGCTGTAGTTCGATCACTGTATTTCTCGAGGCTTCATCCCAGGATCCCCTGCCTGCAAATGCTCGCCATTGGTCACCCAACATGTCCATCACAGTGCCCCGGCCCCACACTTCTGCCATTGGTTACCCAACATGTCCATCACAGTGCCCCGCCCCCACACTTCTGCCATTGGTTACCCGACATGTCCATCACAGTGCCCCGCCCCCACACTTCTGCCATTGGTTACCCGACATGTCCATCACAGTGCCCCGCCCCCACGCTTCTGCCATTGGTTACCCGACATGTCCATCACAGTGCCCCGGCCCCACAATCCTGCCATTGGTTACCTGACATGTCCATCACAGTGCCCCGGCCCCACAATCCTGCCATTGGTTACCCGACAAGTCCATCACAGTGCCCCAGCCCCACAATCCTGCCATCGGTCCATCCTTGTGGCGCTCTGCCTTCCCACGGCCAATTGGAATGTGTGAACAGCCTCTTCATTCCTCAACCGGATGATCCTTGACCGTCATTCAAGCAGCCTTCTTCGCCCCCCCCTCAACCAATCTCTAATAGTTTTATAACTCAAATAAAATCTGCAAAGAATTAAAAAAGAAAATTTTTCTAAAACCTGTCCAAGCCGGATGGGTTGCACCTCAACAGAGCCGGGACCAGTATCCTCGCTGGGGGGCGTTTCTCGTAGGGAGGGTTTAAACTAGCTTGGCAGGGGGATGGGCACCGGAGAATAAATCCAGAAGGGAGAGAAGCAAAGCTGGAATTGGAAAGCAGAAAAGTAGAAAGTGAATTTAGAAGAAACAAAGGCTGGAAAATAGACAACGAGGCAGTTTTGCACCACTAAATGATATATACTTAAATACAAGGGGTTTAGGGAAGAAGGCAGATGAGCTGAGCGCACAGATAGACACATGGGAGTATGATATTATAGCTATTACTGAGACATGGCTGAAAGAAGGGCAGGTATGGCAGCTCAACGTTCCTGGTTACAGGGTTTTCAGACGGGATAGAGAGGGGGATAAAAAGGAAGAGGGAGGATCGCAGTATTGGTTAAAAAAACAATTACAGCTGTGAGGAGGGATGCTATGTTAGAGGGGTCGTCAAACGAGGCCATATGGGGTGAATTGAAGAACAAAAAAGGGGTGATCACACTGCTAGACCTCCAAGCAGTCAGAGGGAGACAGAAGAGGAAATATGTGGACAAATTGCTGCCAAGTGCAAAAACTATAGAGCTATAATAATGGGGGATTTCAACTACCCTAATATTAACTAGGGGCAGTGTGAATGGTACAGAGGGTGTGGAATTCCGAAAATGCATTCAGGAGAACTTCTTTAGCCAGTTTGTATCAAGCCCAACAAGGGAAGGGGCGGTTCTGGACTTGGTTTTGGGAAATTAAGCTGGGCAGCTGGAAGGGCTTTCAATGGGAGAGCATTTTGGTGCTCGTGATATAATTCAGTAAGACTTAGGGTAGTTATGGAAAAGGACAAAGGGGGACCAGGAAAAAAGTTCTCAATTAGGGAAAAGCCAATTTTGCTGAGCTGAGATGGGATTTGGCCAAAGTGAACTGGAAACGGCTACTTGATGGTAAATCAGTGTCCGAGCAGTGGGAGGCATTCAAGGAGGAGATCCTGAGGGTGCAGAGCAAGTATGTTCCTTTAAAGAAAAAGAGTGGGACTAACAAATCTAGAGCCCAATGATGTTAAGGGACATACAGGGTAAGATAAAGAAAGAATGGGAAGCTTGATAGGTCAGTCCCGGGATGGCGGGACTGACCTATCAAGAAAGACTGGATCAACTGGGCTTGTATTCACTGGAGTTCAGAAGAATGAGAGGGGATCTCATAGAAACGTTTAAAATTCTGACGGGTTTAGACAGGTTAGATGCAGGAAGAATGTTCCCAATGTTGGGGAAGTCCAGAACCAGAGGTCACAGTCTGAGGATAAGGGTAAGCCATTTAGGACCGAGATGTAGAGGAACTTCTTCACCCAGAGAGTGGTGAACCTGTGGAATTCTCTACCACAGAAAGTTGTTGAGGCCAATTCACTAAATATATTCAAAAAGGAGTTAGATGAAGTCCTTACTACTAGGGGGATCAAGGGGTATGGCGAGAAAGCAGGAAGGGTGTACTGAAGTTGCATGTTCAGCCATGAACTCATTGAATGGCGGTGCAGGCTAGAAGGGCCGAATGGCCTACTTCTGCACCTATTTTCGATGTTTCTATGTTTCTTAAGTAAGATATCGAGAACTCAATATTGCAGAAACTCTAGAGGGGTGCAATTAAAATAGATATCAGGAAAGCAAAGAGAAAGCATGAAAGAATGTTGGCAAGTAAAATCAGGGAAAATCCAAAGATGTTTTATGGACACATTAAGAGCAAGAGGATAACTAGAGAAAGAGTGGGGCCGGAGAACTTCGAACGTTGTACCTTTGTTTAAAAAGGGAGGAAGGGATAGACCGAGTAATTACAGGCTAGTCAGCCTAACCTCAGAGGTGGGAAAATTATTGGAAAAAATCCTGAGGGACAGGATAAATCTTCATTTAGAAAGGCAAGGATTAATCAAGGGCAGTCAGCACGGAAGTTAAAGGAAGGTCGTGTTTGACTAACCTGATTGAATTTTTCGAGGAGGTAACCAGGAGGGTCGATGAGGGCAGCGCGTATGATGTAGTGTGTATGGATTTTAGCAAGGCTTTTGATAAGGTCCCACATGGCAGACTGGTCACGAATGTAAAAGCCCATGGGATCCTGGGCAAAGTGGCAAGTTGGATCCAAAATTGGCTCAAAGGCAGGAAGCAAAGGGTAATGGTTGATGGGTGTTTTTGTGACTGGAAGGATGTTTCCAGTGGGGTTTCGCAAGTCTCAGTGCTGGGTCCCTTGCTTTTTGTGGTATACATCAATGACTTGGACTTGAATGTTGGGGGTATGATTAATAAGTTTGCAGATGTTACTAAAATCGGTTGTGTGGTTGATAATGAAGAAGAAAGCTGCGGACTGCAGGAGGATATCAATTTACTAGCCAGGTGGGCAGAACAGTGGCAAATGGAATTCTATCTGGATAAGTGTGACATAATGCAATTGGGGAGGGCTAACAAGGCAAGGGAATACATGGTATAAATGGTATAAATGGTACGATGCTGAGAAGTGTAGAGGAACAAAGGGACCTGGGAGTGCAGGTCCACAGATCCCTGAAGGTAGCAGGCCAGTAAGGCGGCTTATAGAATACGTGCCTTTATTAGTCAAGGTATGGAATACAAGAGCAGGGAGGTTATGCTTGAACTGTATAAAACACTGGTTAGGCCACAGCTGGAGTACTGCGTGCAGTTCTGGTCACCACATTACAGGAAGGATGTGATTGCACTGGAGAGGGTGCAGAGGAGATTTACAAGAATGTTGCCTGGACTGGAGAATTTTGTCTATGAGGAAAAATTGGAGATGCTGGGTCTGTTTTCTTTGGAACAGAGGAGGCTGAGGGGAGACCTGATTGAGGTGTATAAAATTATGAGGGGCCTGGATAGAGTGGATAGGAAGGATCTGTTTCCCTTGGCAGAGGGCTCAACAACCAGGGGGCATAGATCATAAATTTAAAGTAATTGGGGGGGAGGTTTAGAGGGGATATATTGAGGAAATTTCTTCACCAAGAGGGTGGTGGGAGTCTGCAACTCGGTGCTTGAAAGGGTGGTGGAGGCAGAAACCCTCGTCACATTTAAAAAGTACTTGGATATGCACCTGAAGTGCCGTAACCTACAGGGCTACGGACCTAGAGCTGGAAGTGGGATTAGGCTGGGTGGCTCTTGGTTGGCCAGTGTGGACAGGATGGGCCGAAATAGCCACCTTCCGTACTGTAAACGTCTTTGATTCTATGATCGGGATCCTGTTTTTTGGTGGCAGTGCTGTTCTGGAGAGTAATCTTTAATTCCTAGAGACCCCACGGCAATCCTGAAGGGTTGGCGTCTTAGTGATTCTACTCTGAAGATGCCGACCTTTGACGGTGCTGTCTCCCAAACCCATCCCGTCCCTTGAGACCCCCGCTTGATAACCACCGCTCATTCAACACCCCGCGTGTGTGCCGTACATACCTGCTGCAGCTATTCAAGGGTCTGAACGGCCTGCTCTCGCTGCAAGTGTGAAGATACTAAGCAGAGGTTAGATAAGATTCAAACACGGTAGATACGGAGGCAGCCTGCGGGCTGGAATCATCGCCCCCTGTGTAGAGTCTGGCTACGCGACAATGGAGCACATTCCCAGCCCATCTCACCACCACCACCAGCATTAAGCACAGGCCCCAATCGGCAAGGTGACACCGCGGCAAGTCTCACCTGAAAGGTGCCGATGTGGTTGGTCAATCGCTCTTGGGTGTCTTGCAGCAGCCCAAAGGATGGGACTGCAGAGCTCAACGCCTCCATCTCCTTCATCAGCAACGAGTGATCCGCCTCGAATTCGGTCCAAGCCTCCAATTCAAAATCAAAGAGAGACAATTAATGGAGTCAGTTCCACAAACAACTTCTACATCAGGAATCAATTAATGGAGCAATTAAGGGGAGACAAGCGTATGAGGGAGAAGGGAATAGAGGGTTATGCGGAGAGATTTCGATGAGGGAAGACGGGAGGAGGCTCGAGTGGAGCACTAAACGCCGGCATGGTCTGGTTGGGCCGAATGGCCTGTTTCTGTGCCGTATGTCCCGTGTAATCCTGTGTAATGTCCATCATCAAAACTGAACATCAGGAGGCACCTAATGGAGCAATGTCCATCCTCAGTGGCTCTCACTGGGGTACAGGTCCCCACTTCTAGTCGCGAACATCACTAAAAGCAAAAGAAATACTTGCATTTTTGCAGCTCCTTTCACAACCTCAGGAGGTCCAGAAGTGCTTTACAGCCAAGGAAGCACTTTTTAACGTGTAGTCACTGTTGTAATGTGGGAAACGAGGCAGCCGATTTGCGCACAAACTCCGACAAACAGCAATGTGATAATGACCAGCCAATCTGTTTTACTGATGTTGGTTGAGGGATAGATATTGGCCAGGACACTGGAGAGAAACCCCCTGCTCTTCTTCAAATAGTGCCATGGGATCTTTTATATCCACCCGAGAGCGCAGACTGGGCCTCGGTTTAACATTCATCAGAAATACGGCGCCTCCGACAGTGCGGCGCTCCCTCAGTACTGCCCCCCTCCAACAGTGCGGCACTCCCTCAGTACTGCCCCTCCGACAGTGCGGCGCTCCCTCAGTACTGCCCCTCCGACAGTGCGGCACTCCCTCAGTACTGCCCCTCCGACAGTGCGGCGCTCCCTCAGTACTGTCCCTCCGACAGTGCGGCGCTCCCTCAGTACTGCCCCTCCGACAGTGCGGCGCTCCCTCAGTACTGCCCCTCCGACAGTGCGGGGCTCCCTCAGTACTGCCCCTCCGACAGTGCGGCACTCCCTCAGTACTGTCCCTCCGACAGTACGTCTCCCTCAGTACTGCCCCTCCGACAGTGCAGCACTCCCTCAGTACTGCCCCTCCGACAGTGCAGCACTCCCTCAGTACTGCCCCTCCGACAGTGCTGCGCTCCCTCAGTACTGCCCCTCCGACAGTGCGGCGCTCCCTCAGTACTGCCCCTCCGACAGTGCAGCGCTCCCTCAGTACTGCCCCTCCGACAGTGCAGCGCTCCCTCAGTACTGCCCCTCCGACAGTGCAGCACTCCCTCAGTACTGCCCCTCCGACAGTGCGGCGCTCCCTCAGTACTGCCCCTCCGACAGTGCAGCACTCCCTCAGTACTGCCCCTCCGACAGTGCGGCACTCCCTCAGTACTACCCCCCTCCGACAGTGCAGCACTCCCTCAGTACTGCCCCTCCGACAGTGCAGCACTCCCTCAGTACTGCCCCTCCGACAGTGCAGCACTCCCTCAGTACTGCCCCTCCGACAGTGCAGCACTCCCTCAGTACTGCCCCTCCGACAGTGCGGCACTCCCTCAGTACTGCCCCTCCGACAGTGCAGCGCTCCCTCAGTACTGCCCCTCCGACAGTGCGGCGCTCCCTCAGTACTGCCCCTCCGACAGTGCAGCACTCCCTCAGTACTGCCCCTCCGACAGTGCAGCACTGGGAGTGTCGGCCTGGGAGTGCTCAAATCCCTGGACCTTGTGCTTTTAACCAATTTATTGACGGGCACTGTCAGAGGTTTGCGTGCGGGGCTGAGCCAGGGCGGAGGGTAGACCGGGGCCGCCTCGACTCCACACATTCCTACCTGAAGGGCAGTTTCCATCCGGACTCCGTGCAGCAGGGCCCGTGACTGGAGAGCAACCTCGTCCTTAACCAGCGCCAGCCACGCGTCCCGGCTGTGAGCGACAATCGGTTCCGGAACGTTCTGAGCAACCTGCTCCACCACAATCAGGTGATTTGCCAGCCGACAGAAGAAAAGCTGCACCCACAGAGAAAGAAACAAAATCAGCCCCATTGTCACTGGCTCAGTACATCACAGTGCAAACATCCTGCTCCGAAAGCATTTGGGCCTTGGTTTGACTCCCTGAATCATAGAAATTTACACCATTCGGCCCATCGTGTCCGCGCCGGCCGACCAAGAGCAACCCAGCCTAATCCCACTTTCCAGCTCTGGGTCCGTCGCCCTGTGGGTTACAGCACTTCAGGTGCACATCCAAATACTGTTTAAATGTGGTGAGGGTTTCTGCCTCTACCACCCTTTCAGGCCGTGAGTTCCAGACCCCCACCACCCTCTGGGTGAAGAATTTTCCCCTCAAATCCCCTCTAAACCTCCCCCCAATTACTTAAAACCAAATGTCCCCTGGTTGTTGAGCCCTCTGCCAAGGGAAACGGGTCCATCCTATCCACTCTATCCAGGCCCCTCATCATTTTATACACCTCAATCAGGTCTCCCCTCAGCCTCCTCTGTTCCAAAGAAAACAGACCCAGCATCTCCAATCTTTCCTCATGGCCAAAATTCTCCAGTCCAGGCAACATTCTTGTAAATCTCCTCTGCACCTTTTCCAGTGTAATCACATCTTTCCTGTAATGTGGTGACCAGAACTGCACGCAGTACTCCAGCTGTGGCCTAACTAGTGTTTTATACAGTTCAAGCATAACCTCCCTGCTCTTGTATTCTGTGCTTCGAATAATAAAGGCAAGTATTCCGTATGCCTTCTTAACCACCTTATCCACCTGGCCCACTACCTTCAGGGATCTGTGGACATGCACTCCAAGGTCTCTTTGTTCCTCTACACTTCTCAGTGTCCTACCATTTAATGTGTATAACCTTGCCTTGTTAGCCCTCCCCAAATGCATTACCTCACACTTCTCCTGATTGAATTCTATTTGCCACTGTTCTGCCCACCTGACCAGTTGATTGATATCTTCCTGCAGTCTACAGCTTTCTTCTTCTTTATCAACCACACAGCCTATTTTAGTATCATCTGCAAACTTCTTAATCACACCCCCAACAAGTCATTGATATATACCACTGGATACAGCCTTCCAGTCACAAAAACACCCATCAACCTGACGGACTGACAGGACCGATGTGCTGTTAACCACTGCTGTTGACTCTCACTGGGGTACAGGTCCCCTCCCCTGAAGGTGCTGACTCTCACTGGGGTACAGGTCCCCTCCCCTGAAGGTGCTGACTCTCACTGGGGTACAGGTCCCCTCCCCTGAAGGTGCTGACTCTCACTGGGGTACAGGTCCCTCCCCTGAAGGTGCTGACTCTCACTGGGGTACAGGTCCCCCCCTCCCCTGAAGGTGCTGACTCTCACTGGGGTACAGGTCCCCCCTCCCCTGAAGGTGCTGACTCTCACTGGGGTACAGGTCCCCTCCCCTGAAGGTGCTGACTCTCACTGGGGTACAGGTCCTCCCCTCCCCTGAAGGTGCTGACTCTCACTGGGGTACAGGTCCCCTCCCCTGAAGGTGCTGACTCTCACTGGGGTACAGGTCCCTCCCCTGAAGGTGCTGACTCTCACTGGGGTACAGGTCTCTCCCTCCCCTGAAGGTGCTGACTCCCACTGGGGTACAGGTCCCCTCCTCCCCTGAAGGTGCTGACTCTCACTGGGGTACAGGTCCCCCCCTCCCCTGAAGGTGCTGACTCTCACTGGGGTACAGGTCCCCTCCCCTGAAGGTGCTGACTCTCACTGGGGTACAGGTCCCCCCCTCCCCTGAAGGTGCTGACTCTCACTGGGGTACAGGTCCCCTCCCCTGAAGGTGCTGACTCTCACTGGGGTACAGGTCCCCCCCTCCCCTGAAGGTGCTGACTCTCACTGGGGTACAGGTCCCCCCCTCCCCTGAAGGTGCTGACTCTCACTGGGGTACAGGTCCCCCCTCCCCTGAAGGTGCTGACTCTCACTGGGGTACAGGTCCCCCCCTCCCCTGAAGGTGCTGACTCTCACTGGGGTACAGGTCCCCCCCTCCCCTGAAGGTGCTGACTCTCACTGGGGTACAGGTCCCCTCCTCCCCTGAAGGTGCTGACTCTCACTGGGGTACAGGTCCCCTCCCCTGAAGGTGCTGACTCTCACTGGGGTACAGGTCCCCCCCTCCCCTGAAGGTGCTGACTCTCACTGGGGTACAGGTCCCCCCCTCCCCTGAAGGTGCTGACTCTCACTGGGGTACAGGTCCCCTCCTCCCCTGAAGGTGCTGACTCTCACTGGGGTACAGGTCCCCTCCCCTGAAGGTGCTGACTCTCACTGGGGTACAGGTCCCCCCTCCCCTGAAGGTGCTGACTCTCACTGGGGTACAGGTCCCGGGGGAAGGGGCAGGGGTGGGGGGGAGTTCTCGCGATCAGGAAAGGGACGCGAGTCTGTGACGAGGTGGTCTCAGCTTTCTCCGTGGGACTTTGAAGGGCACGCCCGTTCCTGCTCCCGGGTTAAAATGGCAGCTAGTTCCCAACAGACAAATGTCAAAGGCCAAGCCGGCCTTCGCTGGGCTTCCCTGCCGCCTGCTCAGGAGAGTTGGTTAAAATTCCAACCGGCCTGCTCCTGGCTGGGCAAGTAACCCGGGTGAATTTCACATTCCCCCCCCCCCCACCACCGCCCAGGCAGGACAGGGGTTAAAATCGCCCCACCAACCCCGCAAGAGGCTTTGGAAAGTTTCAAGGCGTGGGTCAAGGAGGGGCTGATGCGGTCCCTGGTGTTGAGGCCGAGAGGACATGATCTGGAGTGTGTTTGACCTGCACTAAGTGCCATATGCTACATGCAAACGTGTCCACATCCCTGGCAAACACAGGGGAGAGGGGATACTAGAGTTCTGTGTCATCAAACTCCAACCTTCAGCTGCAGGCTCAACCCTGCGACGATCTGTCCTTCAGCCACGCCAAGATATCGCAACCTAACCCTCAGTCATAGCAGCTCCCCTCTTTTCCTTCGCATGCTACACCACATTTCTGCAGAGCCAGAGCCAGGACTAGCAGCTCGTAAATCTGCAGAAACAGATCCAATGCCACACTGCGATTGTGTGTGGAAATTCATGGTCTCCTGCCTACTCTCGTTCTCACACAGACTTACTAATCTGTGAAAGCTAGTTTAGTGCAAGGCCCGGATTTGGGGGTGATTGATGCGGGGTGGGGTACCGAACAGAGACCCAATTATTTCTCGGCTGCCGATCAATGAACACTCCACCACAAGAACATAAGAAATAGGAGCAGGAGTCGGCCATCTTGCCCCTCGAGCCTGCTCCGCCACTCAATAAGATCACGGCTGATCTGATCATGGACTCAGCTCCACTTCCCTGCCCGCTCTCCATAACCCTTTACTCCCTTATCTCTCAAATATCTGTCTATCTCCGCCTTAAATATATTCAATGACCCAGCCTCCACAGCTCTCTGGGGCAGAGAATTCCACAGATTTACAACCCTCTGAGAGAAGAAATTCCTCCTCAACTCAGTTTTAAATGGGCGGCCCCATATTCTGAAACTATGCCCCCTAGTTCTAGATTCCCCCCACGAGGGGAAACGTCCTCTCTGCTTCTACCCCTCAGTATCTTACATGTTTCAATATAACCACCCCCACAAATTACCCATGCTTCCTTTCCTGTGGAACTGGACCCTACAACAAATGGACGTGACCGAGAGGGAATACCTTGTAGCTCTGGAGGTGGCTCTGTAAATCTCCGACATTTTTAGTTAGAAGTCTTGCTTCCGGATCAACCCTCTCCTGTCCACACTCCACCAGGCCGGCGAGACCCTGCACCAGACAGTTGTACTGACTCATCACCACCAGGCTGTGCCCGATCTCCCTCCGCCGCTCCCTCACACACACTCTAGTGTCGTCAAGGATTTCCTTTCAAAGCAGAAAGAGGTTCTAGTCACACCACAGGAACAACAATGGCTTGCGTTTATATAGCAGCTGGAACAGAGTAGAACAGGAGCATTAGCAAAAAAAGAAATGACACTGAGCCACATACGGAGATATTAGGGCAGGTGACCAAAAGCTTGGTCAAAGCGATAGGTTTGAAGGAGCATCTTGAAGGAGGAAAGAGAGGCGCAGAGGCTTACGGAGAGAATTCCAGAGCCTAGGGCCCAGGCAGCTGACGGCACGGACACCAATGCTGGAGCGACGGAAATCGGAATGTGAAAGAGGCCAGAATTGGAGGAGGACATAAACCGCAGAGGGATGGAGGAGATCGCAGAGATCGGGAGTGGCCAGACCATGAAGAGATTTGTACACAATGTCGAGAATTCTGAAATTGAGGTGTTGCCGGACCGGGAGCCAGTGTCGGTCAGCGAGCAAAGGGTGGACGGGACTTGGTGCGAGTTGGGGACACGGGCAGCAGGGTTCGGGTGAGCTCAAGTTAAAGGAGGGTGGAGGACGGAGGTGTCCGGGGGGAGCTTTGGAATGGTCACGTCTGGAGGTAGCACAGGCGAGGACAAGGGGTTCAGCAGCAGATAGGCCCAGACAGGGGCGCAGATGGACGACAAGGCAGAGGGAGATCGGAGAGTGCGGACAGAGACTGTCACACAGCCCACTGATAGGACAGGGTGGGACAGGAGCAGGGACTGGTGTTTGTACCTCCAGCTTGTCCATGTCCTGAGTCGCTGCAGCTTCCAGATTACGTCGCTCTCCTTCGGCAATCATGGCCAACACCTGGTCCTCGAGGGGCTCCAGCTCACCCTCCATCTCCTCAACCAACTGCAGCAAACAGTATCAATCGTCAACAGAGAGAGGGCAACACAGCCAGGAACTCAACCATATATCGTTAATCAAAGCACACATATCCCACAGCCCTCACTGTGACACTGATATGCCCCACACCCCTCACTGTAACACTGATATACCCCACACCCCTCACTGTAACACTGATATACCCCACACCCCTCACTGTAACACTGATATATCCCACATCCCTCACTGTAACACTGATATACCCCACACCCCTCACTGTAACACTGATATACCCCACACCCCTCACTGTAACACTGATATATCCCACACCCCTCACTGTAACACTGATATATCCCACAGCCCTCACTGTAACACTGATATACACCACACCCCTCACTGTAACACTGATATACACCACACCCCTCACTGTAACACTGATATACCCCACACCCCTCACTGTAACACTGATATACCCCACACCCCTCACTGTAACACTGATATACCCCACACCTCTCACTGTAACACTGATATACCCCACACCCCTCACTGTAACACTGATATACCCCACACCCCTCACTGTAACACTGATATACCCCACACCCCTCACTGTAACACTGATATACCCCACACCCCTCACTGTAATACTGATATACCCCACACCCCTCACTGTAACACTGATATACCCCACACCCCTCACTGTAACACTGATATACCCCACACCCCTCACTGTAACAGTGATATACCCCACACCCCTCACTGTAACACTGATATACCCCACACCCCTCACTATAACACTGATATATCCCACATCCCTCACTGTAACACTGATATACCCCACACCCCTCACTGTAACATTGATATACCCCACACCCCTCACTGTAACACTGATATACCCCACACCCCTCACTGTAACACTGAAAAACCCCACACCCCTCACTGTAACACTGATATACCCCACACCCCTCACTGTAACACTGATATACCCCACACCCCTCACTGTAACACTGATATACCCCACACCCCTCACTGTAACACTGATATACCCCACACCCCTCACGATAACACTGATATATCCCACATCCCTCACTGTAACACTCTGCTATACCCCACACCCCTCACTGTAACACTGATATACCCCACACCCCTCACTGTAACACTGATATATCCCACACCCCTCACTGTAACACTGGTATACCCCACACACCTCACTGCAACACTGATATACCCCACACCCCTCACTAACACTGATATACCCCACACCCCTCACTGTAACACTGAAAAACCCTACACCCTTCACTGTAACACTGATATATCCCACACCCATCACTGTAACACTGATATACCCCACACCCCTCACTGTAACACTGAAAAACCCCACACCCCTCACTGCAACACTGATATACCCCACACCCCTCACTGTAACACTGATATACCCCACACCCCTAACTATAACACTGAAAAACCCCACTCCCCTCACTGTAACACTGATATACCCCACACCCCTCACTGTAACACTGATATACCCCACACCCCTCACTGTAACACTCGCTGATATACCCATCACTGTAACACTGATATACCCCACACCCCTCACTGTAACTCTGATATACCCCACACCCCGCACTGTAACACAGATATACCCCACCCCCTCACTGTAACACTGATATACCCCACACCCCTCACTGTAACTCTGATATACCCCACACCCCTCACTGTAACACTGATAAACCCCACACCCCTCACTGTAACACTGATATACCCCACACCCCTCACTGTAACACTGATATACCCCACACCCCTCACTGTAACACTGATATACCCCACACCCCTCACTGTAACACTGATATACCCCACACCCCTCACTGTAACACTGATATATCCCACATCCCTCACTGTAACACTGATATACCCCACACACCTCACTGCAACACTGATATACCCCACACCTCTCACTGTAACACTGATATACCCCACAGCCCTCACTGTAACACTGAAAAACCCTACACCCTTCACTGTAACACTGATATATCCCACACCCATCACTGTAACACTGATATACCCCACACCCCTCACTGTAACACTGAAAAACCCCACACCCCTCACTGTAACACTGAAAAACCCCACACCCCTCACTGTAACACTGATATACCCCACACCCCTCACTGTAACACTGATATACCCCACACCCCTCACTGTAACACTCGCTGATATACCCCACACCCCTCACTGTAACATTGATATACCCCACACCCCTCACTGTAACACTCGCTGATATACCCCACACCCCTCACTATAACACTGAAAAACCCCACTCCCCTCACTGTAACACTGATATACCCCACACCCCTCACTGTAACACTGATATACCCCACACCCCTCACTGTAACACTCGCTGATATACCCATCACTGTAACACTGATATACCCCACACCCCTCACTGTAACACTCGCTGATATACCCCACACCCCTCACTGTAACACTCGCTGATATACCCCACACCCCTCACTGTAACACTCGCTGATATACCCCACACCCCTCACTGTAATACTCGCTGATATACCCTGCACACTTCATGAACAGAATTTCTAGCCACAGCCAAATTCAACACCTCCTAAATCTGCAGAATTTGATCCAACGCCATTGTGGGTTTCTGCTCTGAAATGGTCTCCTGAGTACACTCGAACACACACACGCAAACGCGAACACACACACACAAAGCTCGCAATTTGTGAGGGAGCGGTGACAACAGCAGCTTGCATTTATACAGCGCCTATAACACAGTAATACTTCCCGAGCCACACAAGTAGATATTAGGAACGGTGACCAAAAACTTAGTCAAAGGGTTAGGTTTTAAGGAACGTCTTAAAAGGAGGAAAGAGACGTAGAGATCGGATAGGTTTAAGGAGGAAATCCCAGAGTTTGGGGCCCAGTCAGCTGAAGGCACTGCCGCCAATGATGGAGTGATTAAAATCGGGGGATGTGCAAGAGGCCAGGATTGGAGGAGTGCTGAGATCTCGGAGGGTTGTGGGGCTGGAGGAAATTACAGAGATAGGGAGGGTCGAAGTCATGGAGGGATTTGAAAACAAAGATGAGAATTTAAAAAATTGAGGAGTTGCTGGACTGGGAGCCAATGTACGTCAGTGAGCAACAGGGGTGTGATGGGTGAGCGGGACTTGGTGCGAGTTAGGATAGGAGCAGCAGAGGTTTGGTTACGGGTTACGTTTATGGTTTGTGGAAAGTGCTCGGCCAGCCAGGAGTGCGTAGGAATAGTCAAGTCTGGAGGTAAGGAAGGCACGGATGAGGGTTTCAGCAGCGGATGAGCGGAGGCAGGGGCGGAGACGGGCAATGTTACGGAGGTGGAAATAGGCGGTGATAGTGATGGGGAGGATGTGAGATCAGAAGCATAGCTCAGGTTCAAGTAGGACGGCAAGAGAGTGAATGGTCTGGTTTGCCTCGGAGTGGTAAGGGAGAGGGATGGAATCGGTGACTTGGGAACAGAGTTTGTGGCGGCAACAGAAAACAATAGCTTCAGTTTTCCCAATATTTAGTTGGGGAAAATTCTCATGCTCATCAAAGGAAAGAAAGACTTGCATTTCTATAGCGCCTTTTCAACCTCAGGATGTTCCAAAGCGCTTTGCAGCCAATGAAGTACTTTTGGAGTGTGGTCACTGTGGTAATGTGGGAAACGCGGCAGCCAATTTGCACACAGCAAGCTCCCACAAAGAGCAACGCGATAATGACCAGATAATTTGCTTTTGTTAGTGATGTTGACTGAGGGATAAATATTGGCCAAAACGCCACGAATAACTTCCCTCCTCTTCTTCGAAATAGTCCTTTGGGATTTTTTTTTTTACATCCACCCGAGAAGGCAGACGGGGCCTCGGTTTGTCGGACAAGCAGTGCGACCAATCAGAGACAGTAGAGGGGTTGAGATGATGGGCAGCATGTAGCTAAGGAATAAGGAGGGGGCCGAGGATAAATCCTTGGGGACTCCAGAGGTAGCAGTGCAGGAGCGGGAAGAGATGCCGTTGCAGGTGATTAACTACGAGAGGATAGACAAGAATGGAAGCAGGGAGCCTGCTGACAGAGAAGCGTGGGAGCAGAGCGCTGTGGTCCGCTGTGTCAAAGGCTGCAGACAGGTTGAGAAGGATGAGGAGCAACATTCTCTCCAAGCTGCTGTCTGCTGGTCCCGCACAGCCCGGGACCGATTTTTCCACTCTTAAATTCCGCGCGTGCGCAAAACTCTGAATGGGCCACGCAGGGGCTGCACACCCAGAAATAAAAAGGAGGGGAACATTGATGATGAAGTTTGCCATGGTCACAATCACATAGAATCTTGGCCTTTATTGCAAAAGGGATGGAGTATAAAAGCAGGGAAGTCTTGCTACAGCTATACAGGGTATTGGTGAGGCCACACCTGGAGTACTGCGTGCAGTTTTGGTTTCCATATTTACGAAAGGATATACTTGCTTTGGAGGCAGTTCAGAGACGGTTCACTCGGTTGATTCCGGAGATGAGGGGGTTGACTTATGAGGAAAGGCTGAGTAGGTTGGGCTTCTACTCATTGGAATTCAGAAGAATGAGAGGTGATCTTATCGAAACGTATAAGATTATGAGGGGGCTTGACAAGGTGGATGCAGAGAGGATGTTTCCATTGATGGGGGAGACTAGAACTAGAGGGCAAAATCTTAGAATAAGGGGCCGCCCATTTAAAACTGAGATGAGGAGGAATTTCTTCTCTCGGAGGGTTGTAAATCTGTGGAATTCGCTGCCTCAGAGAGCTGTGGAAGCTGGGACATTGAATAAATTTAAGACACAGATAGACAGTTTCTTAATGATAAGGGGATAAGGGGTTCTGGGGAGTGGGCGGGGAAGTGGAGCCGAGTCCATGATCAGATCAGCCATGATCGTATTAAATGGTGGAACAGGCTCGAGGGGCCGTTTGGCCTACTCCTGCTTCTATTTCTTATGTTCTTATGTAATCACATTCCCTTTCATATTCATGGTAAAAGCCGGTGAGTGATTGGTCAAATATTGGTCTGATTTCCGCCCCTGCGATGCACCCCGGGAGATTTCCTATGTTAATGGTGCTGGGTAAATGGGCGTTGCTGTTGAGCGATTGGTGGGTTGTGTTACCTGAAGCTGCTGGTCGGTGCTGAGACCCGCGGACTCCACCAATCGTTGCTGTATATCAGTCCTTTGCTCCAACAACACCGTCTCTAACTGCATCAGCCCGACCTGCAGAGTCAACATGTAGCACAAACATCAGGGCATGCAGGGGGTTAATATTCCATCACACTGTGGGAAATCTCACTCCCAGCCCACACGGCACACACATCAGTCCAATTAATGTTAATTAATCTATTGACGTTAATCCAGCTCCCTCATACTGCCATTCAGTTACCCCTCACCCCAGCGCCCTGTTTCTCTACTGATGTATCTCTACTTGATCGAGGTTTGTGATGAGGTATAGAGAAGGTTGATGAGGGAAATGCGGTTGACGTGGTGTACATGGATTTGCAAAAGGCGTTTGATAAAGTGCCACATAATCGGCATGCAGCAAAGTTGAAGCCCATGGAATAAAAGGGACAGTGGCAGCATGGATACGGGATTGTCTCAGTGACAGGAAACAGAGAGTAGGGGTGAACGCTTGTTTCTCGGACTGGTGGAAGGTATACAGTGGTGTTCCCCAGGGTCGGTACTGGGACCACTGCTTTTCTTGATATATATTAATGACTTGGATGTATAGGGCACAATTTCAAAATTTGCAGATAATACAAAACTTGGAAGTACTGTGAACAGTCTTCAAGAGGACACAGACAGGCTGGTGGAACGGGCGGACACGTGGCAGATGAAATTTAACGCAGAAAAGTGGGAAGTGATACATTTTGGTCGGAAGAACGAGGAGAGACAATATAAACTAAAGGGTACAATCCTAAAGGGGGTGCATGAACAGAGAGACCTGGGGGGTATATGGGCACAAATCGTTGAAGGTGGCAGGGCAGGTTGAGAAAGCGGTTTAAAAAGCATATGGGATCCTGGGCTTCATAAAAGAGGCATAGAGTACAAGAGCACAGAAGTTATGATGGACTTGTATAAAACACTGGTTCGGCCTCAACTGGAGTATTGTGTCCAATTCTGGGCCCCGCACTTTAGGAAGGATGTGAAGGCCTTAGAGAGGGAGCAGAAAAGATTTACGAGAATGGTTCCAGGGATGAGGGACTTCAGTTACATGGATAGACTGGAGAAGCTGGGGTTGTTCTCCTTGGAGCAGAGAAGGTTGAGAGGAGATTTGATCGAGGTGTTCAAAATCATGAGGGGTCTGGACAGAGTAGATAGAGAGAGAGAAACTGTTCCCATTGGTGGAAGGATCGAGAACTAGAGGACACAGATTTAAGGCGATTGGCAGAAGAACCAAAGGCGACATGAGGAAAAACGTTTTTATGCAGCGAGTGGTTAGGATCTGGAATGCACGACCTGAGAGGGTGGTGGAGGCAGACTTGATCACTGCTTTCAAAATGTAGTTGAATAAATACCTGAAAGAAAGAAAATTGCAGGGCTACAGTGAAAGGGAGGGGGAGTGGGACTGGCTGAAGTGCTCTTGCAGAGAGCCGGCACGGGCTCAATGAGCCGAATGACCTTCTTCTGTGCTGTAACCATTCTGTGATTCTATGATGTTAATCCAGCTCCCTCACACTGTCACTCAGTAACCCCTCTCCCCCAGCACCCTGTGTTACTGACTGTATCTGTACTGATGTTAATCCAGCTCCCTCACACTGTCACTCAGTAACCCCTCTCCCCCAGCACCCTGTGTTACTGATTGTATCTCTACTGATGTTAATCCAGCTCCCTCACACTCACTCAGTAACCCCTCTCCCCCAGTCCCCTGTGTTACTGACTGTATCTGTACTGATGTTAATCCAGCTCCCACACACTGTCACTCAGTAACATCTCTCCCCCAGTCCCCTGTGTTACTGACTGTATCTGTACTGATGTTAATCCAGCTCCCTCACACTGTCACTCAGTAACATCTCTCCCCCAGTCCCCTGTGTTACTGACTGTATCCGTACTGATGTTAATCCAGCTCCTTCACAATGTCACTCAGTAACCCCCACCCCTAGCGCCCTGTGTTACTGAATGTATCTCTACTGATGTTAATCCAGCTCCCTCACACTGTCACTTGGTAACCCCTCTCCCCCAGCGCCCTGTGTTACTGACTGTATCTGTACTGATGTTAATCCAGCTCCCTCACACTGTCACTCAGTAACCCCTCTTCCCCAGCACTCTGTGTTACTGACTGTATCTGTACTGATGTTAATCCAGCTCCCTCACACTGTCACTCAGTAACCCCTCTACCCCAGCGCCCTGTGTTACTGACTGTATCTGTACTGATGTTAATCCAGCTCCCTCACACTGTCACTCAGTAACCCCTCTACCCCAGCGCCCTGTGTTACTGACTGTATCTCTACTGATGTTAATCCAGCTCCCTCACACTGTCACTCAGTAACCCCTCTACCCCAGCGCCCTGTGTTACTGACTGTATCTCTACTGAGTGACAGTGTGAGGGAGCTGGATTAACATCAGTACAGATACAGTCAGTAACACAGGGTGCTGGGGAAGAGGGGTTACTGAGTGACAGTGTGAGGGAGCTGGATTAACATCAGTACAGATACAGTCAGTAACACAGAGCGCTGGGGAAGAGGGGTTACTGAGTGACAGTGTGAGGGAGCTGGATTGTCACTTGGTAACCCATTCCAATAGTCTTTTGCTACTTATTATTTAAATAAAATGATTGATGAGACAGTAAGAGACACAACTCTGTGTAAACAGAGCAGCCAGGGTGAAAGGTCAAGGAGACCCACAATGCAAGACTGCACCAAGTTTGAAAAGCGAGGCCGTATGAAAGGCAATGAGGGAGTAATGACCGGGTGACAGCAATCACGGGTTTTAAAAGACTGTACAATCTAAGAGAAAGGGAGTAGGGAGGAGGGCCGGGGATGTACAGTTTGAGGTGTTTGGGAAGATGGAGTAGGAGACAGTGTGATGGTTAACAGTGAGGGTCCTAGGAGATGGTAGAGTTCGTTGGACAGAGGATTCTGAGAATCCTACGTAAACTAGAGGTGATCCAAAACTCAGAAGTCCGTGTCCTAACTCACACCGAGTCCCACTCACCCATCACTCTCTGTGCTCACTGCCCCGTGTCCTAACTCACACCAAGTCCCGCTCACCCATCACCCCCTGTGCTCACTGCCCCGTGTCCTAACTCGCACCCAGTCCCGCTCACCCATCACCCCCTGTGCTCGCTGCCCCGTGTCATAACTCACACCAAGTCCCGCTCACCCATCACCCCCTGTGCTCACTGCCCCGTGTCCTAACTCGCACCCAGTCCCGCTCACCCATCACCCCCTGTGCTCGCTGCCCCGTGTCATAACTCACACCAAGTCCCGCTCACCCATCACCCCCTGTGCTCACTGCCCCGTGTCCTAACTCACACCGAGTCCCACTCACCCATCACCCCCTGTGCTCACTGCCCCGTGTCCTAACTCGCACCCAGTCCCACTCACCCATAACCCCCTGTGCTCACTGCCCCGTGTCCTAACTCGCACCGAGTCCCGCTCACCATCACCCCCTGTGCTCGCTGACCTACACTGGGCTCCGGTTAAGCAATGCCTCGATTTCAAAATTCTCATCCTTGTTTTCAAATCCCTCGCTCCTCCCTATCTCTGTAATCTCCTCCAGCCCCACAACCCCCCCCAGAGATGTCTGCGCTCCTCTAATTCTGCCCTCTTGAGCATCGCTGATTATAATCGCTCCACCATTGGTGGCTGTGCCTTCAGCTGCCTGGGCCCCAAGCTCTGGAACTCCCTCCCTAAACCTCTCTACCTCTCTCTCCTCCTTCCTCCTTCAAGACGCTCCTCAAGAACCACCTCTTTGACCCAGCTTTTTGTTACCTGCTCTAATTTCTCCTTATGTGACTCGGTGCCAAATTTTGGTCTTATAACTCTCCTGTGAAGCACCTTGGGACGTTTTACTACGTTAAAGGTGCTATATAAATACAAGCTGTTGTTGTTTGCTGTTGTTGTATTGGAAGAGAAGTCGATCAGGCAGAAACTTCTAGGGGGCAAAATTCGATAAAACCCCATTTGGGGCAGTGATCTTTTACTCCGAGAAATCTCAGCACCCGGCGAAGATGCCTTGCCAAATTGGGGGTTTTCGCCCCAGGAGTGGGGGGTGGGGGGGGGGGGGGGCGCGGGGAGGGCGATGGCGGTAAATGAGGCGGCACTAGCCTAAGCTGGGTGCTACAGGGCTGCTATTCACAAACACTTGCCCTATTTCAGCTGAGTGCCATTCTTCAATCAGCCGTCAATCCTTGACTGCATCCGGCTCTTAATGGGTGGGCATTCGAACCTGCTGATGCTCATTTTCAGCATTGCTGAAGTCATTCACTCATCCCTGGAGCTCAGGAAGGAAGTGAACTGGCTGCTGGAAATTCCCCTTCAAGGGAGAGGCCCACCAGATTCAGCACTGTGGCTCTGGAGGCATTGGTGGGGGCACTGGAGACCAGGGGGGAATCCCTGTTCCCTGCCTCGGGAAGGTGGCCATCACCGCAGGTTCTCCGTGCCCTGTGGCGAGGTGTCCCGGGAGCTGTCCGGGAGGTGATGGCCAGCACTGCAGGTTCTCCGTGCCCTGTGGCGAGGTGTCCCGGGAGCTGTCCGGGAGGTGATGGCCAGCACTGCAGGTTCTCCGTGCCCTGTGGCAAGCTGTCCCGGGAGGTGATGGCCAGCACCGCAAGTTCTCCGTGCCCTGTGGCGAGGTGTCCCGGGAGCTGTCCGGGAGGTGATGGCCAGCACTGCAGGTTCTCCGTGCCCTGTGGCAAGCTGTCCCGGGAGGTGATGGCCAGCACTGCAGGTTCTCCGTGCCCTGTGGCGAGGTGTCCCGGGAGGTGATGGCCAGCACCGCGGGTTCTCCGTGCCCTGTGCCGAGCTGTCCCGGGAGGTGATGGCCAGCACCGCGGGTTCTCCGTGCCCTGTGCCGAGCTGTCCCGGGAGGTGATGGCCAGCACCGCGGGTTCTCCGTGCCCTGTGCCGAGCTGTCCCGGGAGGTGATGGCCAGCACCGCGGGTTCTCCGTGCCCTGTGGCGAGGTGTCCCGCGAGGTGTCAGCCAGCACGAACGTGCCGTGGACCATCACCCAGTGCCGCAAGAAATTCAACGACCAATGCCTCTTGACCGCTGTCTGCGCACTCTGTGCACCAAACGTCTGCAGACATGCACAGTCACATCCTCATCTTACGAATTGCCTACGTTCACAGCTATTCAGCCACGGCAGACATATCTCCCACATACATTGCTGGACTTTTACTCACACAGATTCCTTTCTTTTGCAGGCCAGGATGGCACATAACAGCCGGGAGGGAGCAGCAGAGGACTGGAGGAGGGGAACCTGAACTGAGGCCGCTGAGTGACCTGGAGGAGCGAGTGCTGCGGCTCATGGGGCCGCAGGTGGTGGGCGCCGTGGCCGGCGGAGATGGCAATCCCGCTGGGGGCAACAACGGTATTTTTATCCCCTCTCCTTCTCTCATACCACTGCCCCCCCCCCCCTCCGCCAACCCCACCCACACCAGCATGCTTCATCACTTTCCAACTCCTGATACTGTCTGCATTCCCTGAAAGAAAAGAAAGACTTGCATTTCTATAGCGCCTTTCACGACCACCGGACGTCGCAAAGCACTTTTCAGCCAATGAAGTACTTTTGGAGTGTAGTCGCTGCTGTAATGTGGGAAACGCAGCAGCCAATTTGCACACAGCAAACTCCCACACACAGCAATGTGATAATGACCAGATCATCTGTTTATTTGTAATGTTGACTGAGGGATAAATATTGGCCAGGAACCTGGGATAACTCCCCTGCTCTTCTTCGAAATAATGCCGCGGGATGTCTTACGTCCACCTGAGGGGGCAGACGGGGTCTCGGTTTAACATCTCATCTGAAAGACGGCACCTCCGACAGTGCAGTGCTCCCTCAGCACTGCACTGGAGTGTCAGCCTAGATTTTTGTGCTCAAGACCCAGGAATGGGACTTGAACCCACAACCTTCTGACTCCGAGGCGAGGGTGCTGCCCACTGAGCCACAGTTGATACTAGCTCCATTCCTGCCGCACTGTCCTCCCCTTAACACGAGTTTTGCTCCATTCATGCTTTCAAAGAGCAGGCAGCAGCTGGCCATCCAGCACCTCTCGGAAGCAGTCACAAAACTGGGCAATTTTGCCTCGAGTATTTTTATCCTGGAAGGGTATAGAAATACCAAATCGACACAGGGCCGATGCACAGCTGTCAGCCCAGCAAAAACCCACACACACAGTTCTTCTTTTCATTCACGGCAAGGCTGCCATTTACTGCCCATCCCTCGATGCCCTGAGAAGATATTGATGGGCCGACTTCTCAATACAACTGAGGGGTTTAATAGGCCCAAGCCCAGTCAACCACGCAGGTCGGGACTGGAGTCTCGTACAGGCTCCGACAGGGAAAGTATGACGGGTGTCAGAAGAACATAAGAATTAGGAACAGGAGTAGGCCATCTAGCCCCTCGAGCCTGCTCCGCCATTCAACAAGATCACGGCTGATCTGGCCGTGGACTCAGCTCCACTTACCCGCCCGCTCCCCGTAACCCTTAATTCCCTTATTGGTTAAAAATCTATCTATCTGTGACTTGAATACATTCAATGAGCTAGCCTCAACTGCTTCCTTGGGCAGAGAATTGCACAGATTCACAACCCTCTGGGAGAAGAAATTCCTTCTCAACTCGGTTTTAAATTGGCTCCCCTGTTTTTTGAGGTTGTACCCCCTAGTTCTAGTCTCCCCGACCAGTGGAAACAACCTCTCTGCCTCTATCTTGTCTATCCCTTTCATTATTTTAAATGTTTCTATAAGATCACACCTCATCCTTCTGAACTCCAACGAGTAAAGACCCAGTCTACTCAATCTATCATCATAAGGGAACCCCCTCATCTCAGGAATCAGCCTAGTGAATCGTCTCTGTACCCTCTCCAAAGCTAGTATATCCTTCCTTAAGTAAGGTGACCAAAACTGCACGCAGTACTCCAGGTGCGGCCTCACCAATACCCTGTACAGTTGCAGCAGGACCTCCCTGCTTTTGTACCATCCCTCTCGCAATGAAGGCCAACATTCCATTCGCCTTCCTGATTACCTGCTGCATCTGCAAACTAACTTTTTGCGATTCATGCACAAGGATCCCCAGATCCCGCTGCACCTCAGCATGTTGTAATTTCTCCCCATTCAAATCATATTCCCTTTTACTGTTTTTTTTCCACAAGGTAGATGACCTCACACTTTCCGACATTGTATTCCATCTGCCAAACCTTCGCCCATTTGCTTAACCTATCTAAATCTCTTTGCAGCCTCTCTGTGTCCTCCACACAACCCGCTTTCCCACTAATCTTTGTGTCATCTGCAAATGTCCTTCCGGGAGGAATACCCCACAACCCTCACTGTAACATTGATATACCCCACGCCCCTCACTGTAACACTGATATATCCCACACCCCTCACTGTAACACACTGATATACCCCACACCTCTCAGTGTAACACTGATATAACCCACACCCCTCAGTGTAACACTGATATACCCCACATCCCTCACTGTAACATTGATATACTCCACACCCCTCACTGTAACATTGATATACCCCACACCCCTCACTGTAACATTGATATAGAAACATAGAAAATAGGTGCAGGAGTAGGCCATTCGGCCCTTCGAGCCTGCACCGCCATTCAATGAGTTCACGGCTGAACATGCAACTTCAGTACCCCATTCCTGCTTTCTCGCCATACCCCTTGATCCCCCGAGTAGTAAGGACTACATCTAACTCCTTTTTGAATATATTTAGTGAATTGGCCTCAACAACTTTCTATGGTAGAGAATTCCACAGGTTCACCACTCTCTGGATGAAGAAGTTTCTCCTCATCTCGGTCCTAAATGGCTTACCCCTTATCCTTAGACTGTGACCCCTGGTTCTGGACTTCCCCAACATTGGGAACATTCTTCCTGCATCTAACCTGTCTAAACCCATCAGAATTTTAAACGTTTCTATGAGATCCCCTCTCATTCTTCTGAACTCCAGTGAATACAAGCCCAGTTGATCCAGTCTTTCTTGATATGTCAGTCCCGCCATCCCGGGAATCAGTCTGGTGAACCTTCGCTGCACTCCCTCAATAGCAAGAATGTCCTTCCTCAAGTTAGGAGACCAAAACTGTACACAATACTCCAGGTGTGGCCTCACCAATGCCCTGTACAATTGTAGCAACACCTCCCTGCCCCTGTACTCAAATCCCCTCGCTATGAAGGCCAACATGCCATTTGCTTTCTTAACCGCCTGCTGTACCTGCATGCCAACCTTCAATGACTGATGTACCATGACACCCAGATCTCGTTGCACCTCCCCTTTTCCTCATCTGTCACCATTCAAATAATAGTCTGTCTCTCTGTTTTTACCACCAAAGTGGATAACCTCACATTTATCCACATTATACTTCATCTGCCATGCATTTGCCCACTCACCTAACCTATCCAAGTCACTCTGCAGCCTCATAGCATCCTCCTCGCAGCTCACACTGTCACCCAACTTAGTGTCATCCGCAAATTTGGAGATACTGCATTTAATCCCCTCGTCTAAATCATTAATGTACAATGTAAACAGCTGGGGCCCCAGCACAGAACCTTGTGGTACCCCACTAGTCACTGCCTGCCATTCTGAAAAGTACCCATTTACTCCTACTCTTTGCTTCCTGTCTGCCAACCAGTTCCCAATCTATGTCAGCACACTAACCCCCAATCCCATGTGCTTTAACTTTGCACATTAATCTCTTGACCTTGTCGAAAGCCTTCTGAAAGTCCAAATACACCACATCAACTGGTTCTCCCTTGTTCACTCTACTGGAAACATCCTCAAAAAATTCTAGAAGATTTGTCAAGCATGATTTCCCTTTCACAAATCCATGCTGACTTGGACCTATCATGTCACCTCTTTCCAAATGCGCTGCTATGACATCCTTAATAATTGATTCCATCATTTTACCCACTACCGATGTCAGGCTGACCGGTCTATAATTCCCTGTTTTCTCTCTCCCTCCTTTTTTAAAAAGTGGGGTTACATTAGCTACCCTCCACTCGATAGGAACTGATCCAGAGTCAATGGAATGTTGGAAAATGACTGTCAATGCATCCGCTATTTCCAAGGCCACCTCCTTAAGTACTCTGGGATGCAGTCCATCAGGCCCTGGGGATTTATCGGCCTTCAATCCCATCAATTTCCCCAACGCAATTTCCCGACTAATAAGGATTTCCCTCAGTTCCTCCTTCTTACTAGACCCCCCGACCCCTTTTATATCCAGAAGGTTATTTGTGACCTCCTTAGTGAATATACCTCACACCCCTCACTGTAACACTGATATACCCCACACCCCTCACTGTAACACTGATATACCCCACACCCCTCACTGTAACACACAGAGAAACCCCACACCCCTCACTGTAACACTGATATACCCCATACCCCTCACTATAACATACTGATACACCCCAGTCCCCTCACTGTAACACTGATATAACCCATACCCCTCACTATAACACAGTGAGGGGACTGGGGTGTATCAGTGTAACACTGATATACCCCACACCCCTCACTGTAACACTGATATACCCCACACCCCTCACTGTAACACTGATATACCCCACACCCCTCACTGTAACACTGATATACCCCACACCCCTCACTGTAACACTGATATACCCCACACACTTCATGGACAGAATTTTTAGCCACAGCCAAATTTAACACCTCCTAAATCTGCAGAATTTGAACCAATGCCATTGTGGGTTTCTGCCCTGAAATGGTCTCCTGCCCCACTGGCTCACACACACGCAGAGTGCACAGAGTTACTGATCCTCTGAAAGCTTGCAATTTGTGAGGGAGCGGTGACAAGAGCTTGCATTTATACAGAAATACTTCCCGAAGCATGTCACCGGAGCAATTATCAACAAAATGTGGCACCAAGCCACATAAGGAGATACTAAGACATGTGACCACAAGTTTGGTCAAAGAGGTAGGTTTTAAGGAACATCTTAAAAGAGGGAGAGAGAGTTAAGAATGACGTGTATTTCTATAGCGCCTTTCACGACAACCAGACGTATCAAAGCGCTTTACAGCCAATGAAGTTCTTTTTTTATTGAAGTGCAGTCACTGTTGTAATGTAGGAAACATGGCAGCCAGGTAGAGAGGCAGAGAGGTTTAGGGAGAGAATTCCAGAGCTTAGGGCCCAGGCAACCGCCCACCTCTCCACCCACGTCCATCCCCCTTCCCCTCCCCTGTCCCCTCGCACCCTTCCCGCCCCCTCCCCCACACCCTCGCCTGAGCCCCCTCCCTCTCCCGCGCCCCGAGCTCCCTCCTCCGCACCCCCTCGCAACCTCTCCCTTCCCCTCCCCTGTCCCCTCGCACTCTCCCCTCCCCCACACCCTCGCCCTGAGCCCCCTCCCACTCGATCTCCCCTGCCCCTGAGCTCCCTCCTCCGCACCTCCCTCGCTCCTCCCCCCTCCCCCTCCCCTCCCCCGCCCCCCCTCCCCTCCCCCTCACCCTCCCTGCACCCCCTACCTCCACCCTCCCCCCCTGCACCTCCACCCCCTGCCCTCCCCCACCCAGCCATCCTCCTCCTCCCCCTCCCCCCCCCACCCCCCCCCACACCGGCCCGCCCCATCCCTCGCACCCTCCCCCCCCCACCCTCCGCCCTCTTGCCCCCTGACCGAAGCGGTGTGGTGCTGAATCTCCGAGCGCCAGCTCCTGCCTTACCCGGTAATGGGTGACCTCTCTCACTCCGGCTCTCAGCGACTCGACCTGTGTGGTGCGGGCGGACTGAAGCAGCTGGAGCCGGCTCTGTAATGTGGCCAGGCAGCCCAGGGCCAGGGGCCAGACCTGAGCACTCAGCACCTCCGACTGCCCCAGCACTCGCCTCTGGTCACTCAGCTCCCAGCAAACTCTCTCCAGGGTCTCGGCCTGCTGCTGCAACACACGACAATCGAGGTCTTCAATCCCCGTCCTTTCAGCATCTACAGCAAACCTGCGCTCAAACAAACAGGGTGCCCGACATATCCTCCCTCCCTGACATCAGCTGACACTCCGTGGGTACCACCCTTGCTTCTGAGCCAGAAGGCAGTGGGTTCAAGCCTAACTCCAGGGACTGGAGCCCATAATAGAAGCTGACAGAGTGCTGCACTCTCAAGCCTCTGGAGTACAACTTGACCTTCTGACTCCGAGTCAAAAGTACTACCCACTGAGTCGCGACTGACTCACTCCCGGGTATCTGTTATTCTATATATAAACCCCCCCGAACCCCTCGATTAGATCCCAGCCTGTAACTCACTCCCGGGTATCTGTTATTCTATATATAAACCCCCCCGAACCCCTCGATTAGATCCCAGCCTGTAACTCACTCCCGGGTATCTGTTATTCTATATATAAACCCCCCGAACGGCTCGATTAGATCCCAGCCTGTAACTCACTCCCGGGTATCTGTTATTCTATATATAAACTCCCCGAACCCCTCGATTAGATCCCAGCCTGTAACTCACTCCCGGGTATCTGTTATTCTATATATAAACGCCCCGAACCCCTCGATTAGATCCCAGCCTGTAACTCACTCCCAGGGATCGGTTATTCTATATATAAACTCCCCGAACCCCTCGATTAGATCCCAGCCTGTAACTCACTCCCGGGGTATCTGTTATTCTATATATAAACTCCCCGAACCCCTCGATTAGATCCCAGTCTGTAACTCACTCCCGGGTATCGGTTATTCTATATATAAACCCCCCGAACCCCTCGATTAGATCCCAGCCTGTAACTCGCTCCCGGGTATCTGTTATTCTATATATAAACCCCCCGAACCTCTCGATTAGATCCCAGCCTGTAACTCACTCCCGGGTATCTGCTATTCTATATATAAACCCCCCGAACCCCTCGATTAGATTCCAGCCTGTAACTCACTCCCGGGTATCTGTTATTCTATATATAAACCCCCTGAACCCCTCGATTAGATCCCAGCCTGTAACTCACTCCCAGCTATCTGTTATTCTATATATAAACCCCCCCGAACCCCTCAATTAGACCCCAGCCTGTAACTCACTCCCGGGTATCTGTTATTCTATATATAAACTCCCCGAACCCCTCGATTAGACCCCAGCCTGTAACTCACTCCCGGGGATCTGTTATTCTATATATAAACCCCCCGAACCCCTCGATTAGACCCCAGCCTGTAACTCACTCCCGGGTATCTGTTATTCTATATATAAACCCCCGAACCCCTCGATTAGATCCCAGCCTGTAACTCACTCCCGGGGATCTGTTATTCTATATATAAACCCCCGAACACCTCGATTAGATCCCAGCATGTAACTCACTCCTGGGTATCTGTTATTCTATATATAAACCCCCGAACACCTCGATTAGACCCCAGCCTGTAACTCACTCCCGGGTGTCTGTTATTCTATATATAAACCCCTGAACCCCTCGATTAGACCCCAGCCTGTAACTCACTCCCGGGGATCTGTTATTCTATATATAAACCCCCCGAACCCCTCGATTAGATCCCAGCCTGTAACTCACTCCCGGGGATCTGTTATTCTATATATAAACCCCCGAACACCTCGATTAGATCCCAGCATGTAACTCACTCCTGGGTATCTGTTATTCTATATATAAACCCCCCCGAACACCTCGATTAGACCCCAGCCTGTAACTCACTCCCGGGTGTCTGTTATTCTATATATAAACCCCTGAACCCCTCGATTAGACCCCAGCCTGTAACTCACGGTTATTCACGGTGCCGATGATACTCCCAGTGTCTGTACGAATACCTGGCCAGCTGTGTTACCTGGTGATGTTGCAGCTCTTGCTCTGCCTCCTCGATGGGAATCGAGCTGTAGGAACACATTCCCTCCTCTGCAGCATCTAGCCAGTGGCTGATCCGGAGGGCGGTATTCTGCATGCCCTCCTCCAATTTTAAGCGTGCGTCCTCATCAATATCCCCCTGAGAAACGGAGCAGGATAATAAAGTCCATTAAGAATGCTCATAACGCTCAAGGTGCAAGGTTTACATGACACCGATCATCACGGTTATGACTGGACAGTCGTGTCTTTGCTCCATCCCAGTGCACTCACTAAAAACGGAGGGCGCTCAGGTGCAGAAGCCTCGGCCTCTCAGGTCGGCCTCGCGACCCCACAAGTCGTTTCGGATTAGGATTGTGAGCCCTCCAGCACTGCCCCGGAGTCTCCAGGGATTGAGGATTCATCTCCAGGACACTGCCGCCAGCAACCAGGGTGCATAAATCGTACCGCAGGAAACTATTATGGGGTTCTTTTGAATTTCTTTGAACATTTTTGTTTATTAGTTATGAAGGTATTGGAGATAGGGGGAAAAAGCTATTTGACTGGGAGTCAGTCATCCAATCGGTGAACAAGGAATCAATTTGATTTCTGATTGGCCTTGAGACTGCAGGGCACCTTGATGATGGGCAGGTTGGACAACCAATGGTGGGCGTGTGTGTGGGCGATGCGATGATGGGTGTGCTGGACAACCAATGGCGGTAGTGTGTGTGGGTGATGCAATGACGGACGTGTTGGACAACCAATGGTGGAGTGTGCGCGGGCGATGCAATGATGGGCAGGTTGGACAACCAATGGAGTGAGTGTGTGTGCGGGGCATCTTGATGATGGGCAGGTTGGACAACCAATGGAGTGAGTGTGTGTGCGGGGCATCTTGATGATGGGCAGGTTGGACAACCAATGGAGTGAGTGTGTGTGCGGGGCATCTTGATGATGGGCAGGTTGGACAACCAATGGAGTGAGTGTGTGTGGGTGATGCGATGATGGGCAGGTTGGACAACCAATGGCGGGAGTGTGTGCAGGCGATGCGATGATGGGCAGGTTGGACAACCAATGGAGTGAGTGTGTGTGCGGAGCATCTTGATGATGGGCAGGTTGGACAACCAATGGAGTGAGTGTGTGTGGGTGATGCGATGATGGGCAGGTTGGACAACCAATGGCAGGAGTGTGTGCAGGCGATGTGATGATGGGCAGGTTGGACAACCAATGGAGTGAGTGTGTGTGCGGAGCATCTTGATGATGGGCAGGTTGGACAACCAATGGAGTGAGTGTGTGTGGGTGATGCGATGATGGGCAGGTTGGACAACCAATGGCGGGAGTGTGGGGGGGGCGGAGTGGCTGGCTGCAGGAGGCCATGTGATGAAACCCCCTCCCAGGATTATGACCAACTACAGTTGGCAACTCTCTGTTTTCAAGTGTTTAGAAGAATGAAAGGTGATCACATTGAAAAATACAAAATTCTTACAGGGCTCGACAGGCTAGAGACAGGGAGGATGTTTCCCCATTAATGAAATAAACTGAGGTCATTCTCACTCTCAGCGACATTTAGAACCATCCTCTACACTGTCCCATCAAACACTCCCAGGGCAGGTACAGCACGGGTTAGATACAGAGTAAAGCTCCCTCTACACTGTCCCATCAAACAACTCCCAGGGCAGGTACAGCACAGGTTAGATACAGAGTAAAGCTCCCTCTACACTGTCCCATCAAACACTCCCAGGGCAGGTACAGGGGGTTAGATACAGAGTAAAGCTCCCTCTACACTGTCCCATCAAACACTCCCAGGGCAGGTACAGCACGGGTTAGATACAGAGTAAAGCTCCCTCTACACTGTCCCATCAAACACTCCCAGGGCAGGTACAGCACGGGTTAAATACAGAGTAAAGCTCCCTCTACACTGTCCCATCAAACACTCCCAGGGCAGGTACAGCACGGGTTAGATACAGAGTAAAGCTCCCTCTACACAGTCCCATCAAACACTCCCAGGGCAGGTACAACATAATAGAACTTCCCACGGCATTTGATAGCAGTGTTATAAAACAAAGTTCGACACTGAGCCACACAAGGAGAAATTAGGGCAGAGCTTGGTCAATGAGGTAGGGTTTTATGGAGCGTCGTAAAGAGGGAGAGAGGTAGAGAGGCGGCGAGGTTCAGGGAGGGAACGCCAGAAGTGTGTGCGTTCAGTGCTTGCCCGCGAGGAATTAATTTATAGCCAGCAGGGGGAAGAGACGGTCAGCCTATCAGCCTGCAGTGAGGTCAAGCTCAGGTCCCAGAGGTGAAAGGTCATAGTGCTAACTGAGAGCGACACCCAGTTACCCACCTTTTCCCGTGGGGCGATGGCGCCCAGATGTCCCTGTGTGGCAATGGCGGCTGCCTCTCGCCCCAACTCTCCGAGCTGGGTCACCCACCGGTTCAGCTCCTCTGCTGCCGGTGCTGGAGCCAATGAAATTCCCTGAACACCACGCGGATCTCCGGCTGTGACCATCACCTGGAAAAACATCACGGGTACTTCAAAGACCAGAAAGAAAGATCTGCGTTTCTATAGCGCCTTTCACAACAACAGGATGACCCAAAGCACTTCGCAAACAGTGACGTACTATTGAAGTGTCGTCTTCTTCTTAGGCAGAGTCGAGGATGACTTAAAATAGTAGTCGCTGTTGTAATGTGGGAAACGCGGCAGCCAAACTGCGCACAGCAAGCTCCCATATACAGCAACGTGATAATGACCAGATAATCTGTTTTTAGTGATGTTGTTTGAGGGATAAATATTAGGATACACATACACTCCCTCAGCACTGCACTGAAGTGTGAGCCTCGATTTTTGTGCTCAAGTCTCTGGAGTGGGACTCAAACCCATGACCTTCTGACTCCCAGAAATCCCCGGTGTATATTAACACATTCCCAGGGATCACCCATCACTGTCTATCTTGAAACGGCTGCATCAGTTACTCAAAGATAAACGGTGCAGAAAACGTTTTCTTAATATGCTGCAAAATCTTCTTCTTAGACAGTCCCTTGTATCGAGGATGACTTGCTTCCACATCAAAAAGGGATGAGTTTACAGGTGTTTCAATGAAGGACCTAATATTCCAGATCCCGAACTACATCCTGAAGGGTGGAAGATGCCCTGTGGGTGGATTGTTTTAACGTGGAGTGACCGTTGCACACCAGCCACCACACGGGCTTGACAGAGCGAGGTCTTGGTCCAGTGGCAAGGATTAACCAGGACGACTGGAGACCAGCTCTGCTGCACGGACCCAGTGCGCTGCACATATCGCACGGTGTGGGCTGGGCCCGTGCTGCCCCCTGGGCCCTCGCCCTCTCCTGGGCCCTGAACTCACGCCTCTCCTGGGCCCCGATCACGTCCCTCTACAATCTCTCGCCGCTCCTTCGCCCCGACCCTCGCCACTCCTGCTGTACCTGCCCACCCTCCAATCACCGACCTCCCTCTGCCTATAATCGGTAGTAGGTCAACAAGCAGAGAAATGCGTGGAGCTCCCGGGAGCTCCGGAAGACCCTCGGGGGATCCAGGTACCGCAGTCCAAGATGGAGTGAGGATTTCTCTTGCAATCCAGCATCTTCCATTCGTACAGAGCTCCCTCTCTTGTTGAGCTGGCGTAAGAACATTTCAAAATATCTTCCCAGCCAGTTCAGGGAGCTTCTCACGCAGTTATTTCGGGAGGAGATATTGGCCTTGGAGGGAGTGCAGCGTAGGTTTATCAGAATGATACTCGGATTTCAAGGGTGAAGTTACAAGGAGAGATTACACAAATTAGGGGTTGTATTCCCCAGTATTTAGAAGGTTAAGGGGTGGTTTGATCGAAGTTTCAGGATATTAAGGGGAACAGATAGGATTGATAGAGAGAAACTATTCCCGCTGGTTGGGGAGTCTGGGGCTCGGCACAGTCTAAACATTAGAGCCAGACCTTTCAGGAGTGAAGTTTGGAAACACTTCTACACACAAAGGGCGGTAGAAGTTTGGAACTCTCATCATCAAACAGCAATGGCGCTGGGTCAATTGTTCATTTTAAATCTGAGATCGATAACTTTTTGTTCGCCAAAAGTATTGAGGGATATGGGCCAAAGGCGTGTATATGGAGTGAGATCGCAGGTCAGCCCTGATCTCATTGAATGGGGGAATGAGTTCGAGGGGCTGTATGGCCTCCTCCTGTTCCTATGTTACAGCTGGGGCTGTATGAGCGATTTTGATAAGAGAATAAGGAGAAGTTGTTTCCAGTGGCGGGAAGGTCAGTAATCAGAGATTTAAAGTAACTGGCAAAAGAACCCGAGGGGGAGATGAGGAGAATGTTTTTACGCAGCGAGTTGTTGTGATCGCCTGAACGGGCGGTGGGAGCAGATTCAACAGGAATTTTCAAAAGGGAGCTGGATAAATACTTGAAGGGGAAACATTTGTAGGTCTGTGGGGGAAAAGAGTCGGGGGAGTGGAGCGAACCGGGTCGCTCTTTCCGGCACAGGTTCGATGGGCCGAATGGCCTCCTTCTGTGCCGTGTGGGTCTCTGATTGCCCGACTGCAAGGTGGTAAGGTTTGCAATTCGGTCTAGAAACTGAAAGGAAGAAAAATCGACCCGAAACGTTAACTCTGTTTCTCTCTCCGCAGATGCTGCCTGGCCTGCTGAGTTTTCTATTTATATTTCAGATTTCCAGCATCCGTAGTATTTTACCGTTTCAATTCGGGGCCAGATTAACAGCAGCTTTTGGGGAGCTCATACCCAGCCGGCACCGCGCCACGTTGGGCTCAGCCAGACACACGTGTAATTCGGCAGATCATACATCATCATACTTGGCACGATGAGGGGAATCCGCTCGCCACAGTCTGGGCTGCATTTAAATACAACTTGTATTTATGCAACTCCCTTAACGTAGTAAAACATACCAAGGTGCTTCACAGCAGCAAAATCAGGCGATAACTCGGTACCACAGGGAGCAGTTGAGACAAATATCATGGATACATTTAAGGGGAAGCTGGATAATTGCATGAGGGAGAAAGGAATCGAAGGTTTATGTCGATGGGGTGAGATGAGGTAGGGTGGGAGGAGGCTCGTGTGGAGCATAGACACCGGCACAGACCCGTTGGGCTGAAGGACCTGTTACTGTGTTGTAAAATCCACTGTGAAAAAATTGACACCAAGAGATATTAGGACAGATGACCAAGAGCTTGGTCAAATAGATGGTTTTAAAGAGCGTCTTAAAGGAGGAGGGAGAGGTTTAAGGAGGGAATTCCAGAACTTGGGGCCTAAGCAGCTGAAGGCACGGCCACCAATGGTGGAGCGGTAAAAACAATTCCTCATTTTTATCCCTGAGCAAGAGGGCAGAATTGGAGGAGCGCAGAGATCTCGGGGGGTTGGAGGCGGTTACAGAGATAGAGAGGGGCAAGGCCATGGATGTTATGTATGTAAACATTGTAACTGTGTAAGACTTGCCACCAGAGGGCGCAACTGTTGGAGGCCCAAGGGTCACCTGCACACCTCGTGCAAGGGAGTATAAAAGGTTGTCTGCCATGCAGCTTAGGCACTCTGGAGTTGTATTAAAGAGACTGAGGTCACATCAGTTTTAGCTCACAGTACTCAGTCTTGTGGAGCTCTTCCATACCTAACAATGGTGGTATTTGAACACAAGGATGAGAGGCGTTGCTGGACTGGGAGCCAATGAATGTCAGCGAGCACAGGGGGTAATGGGTGAGCGGGACTCGGTGCGAGATCGGATACTGGCAGCAGAGTGTTGGATCAGCTGAAGTTTAAGGAGGGTGCAAGGTGGGAGGCCGGCTAGAGTCTAGCAGTAACAAATACATGGATGAGGCCTTCGGCAGCAGATAAGCTGAGGCGGGGGCGGAGACGGGCAATGTGTCGGAGGAGGTGGCGGCCTTGGTGATGGGAGAGGATATTGGGGGTCACACGCTCAGTGCGAGGCCGAGAACAGTCTGGATCAGACCAAACACAGATAATGAGGAGAGTGTGCGCCAGCCAATCCCGTCACCCTGGCCTCTCTGCGTGGAACCGCTATCGCTTTGATTTTCTTTAGAAGGGGGCGGGAAGCACTGACCTGCGACCCGAAGCCTTGGCGAAGAGAATCTTCCAGAAGCCTGAGGCGGCCCTCCGTCTCCCGCTGGAGGTGCCGCCAATTGGCGACCACCTGATCGCCGGTGGAGGTCAGCTGGTCCGGGGCTCGCGGCCCCACTGTCATCGCTTCCCCGGGCGGGAGGGGTTCTCCCGAGTTCCTACATCACAGACACACACGGTTACTTGGAAGCAATTCCTCCTCACCCTACCCCACACCTCTGAAGGCACCTCCCTGCTTTGGGGATTTAAGTTCATTCCCCCGCCCTCTACCCCAGCCTTTGTAAACCTGCGAGCCCAGAGGGTGGGCGTGGCAGGGTATTTACACATGGGGAGTGTTGTCATGTATGTAAACCTGTAATTACCATGTCTAACCACCAGAGGGCCTATCCCCTGGAGTCCCAAGGGATCTCACAATCCCTTGGGAGCACCAGGCTGGAGAGGCACTCTGCGGTCTGTAATAAAGGACACTCACGCTCACACTGAGCTTGCAGTATCTAGTCTGACTCTTTATTCAAGATATAACAGGGAGTATCCACACCCACCCCTTCCAGTCCTGCCCCGGATTGTCAGCGCACCCCCCTTTTTGAATACATATAATGATATTGAAAGTTTAGCACAGGAACAGGCCATTCAGCCCAACGGGTCCGTGCCGGGGTTTATGCCCCACCGCTCCGTGCCGGGGTTTATGCCCCACCGCTCCGTGCCGGGGTTTATGCCCCACCGCTCCGTGCCGGGGTTTATGCCCCACCGCTCCGTGCCGGGGTTTATGCCCCACCGCTCCGTGCCGGGGTTTATGCCCCACCGCTCCGTGCCGGGGTTTATGCCCCACCGCTCCGTGCCGGGGTTTATGCCCCACCGCTCCGTGCCGGGGTTTATGCTCCACACCAGCCCCCTCCCACCCTCTCCATCTCACCCCATCAACATACCCCTTCTATTCCCTTCTCCCTCATGTGTTTATCCAGCCTCCCCTTAAATGCATCGATACTATTCACCTCAACCCCTCCCTGTGGTAGCGAGTTCCACATTCTCACCACTCTCTGGGCAAAGACGTTTCTCTGTTCCTGAAATCCTCTATTTCTGAATTCCCCGTTGGATTTATTAGTGGTCCCTAGTTCTGGTCTCCCCCACAATTGGAAATATCTTCTCCACATCTACCCAATCAAACTTCTTTATCTGAACTGCAGCCACTGCTGGGATTACCTGGTCACCCAACCCCCAACCCCCCACCCCCCGCCCCCATCCCCCCCCCCCCCCCACGTCCAACGTCCATTTGGCGTAGTACCGCACCGGGTGGTGCGTTTACCATTCGCCGGAGCTCTCTCGTTGAAGTATATTTCTCTTCTGCCCCCGACCCTCTCCCCTACCCCGCGAGGACTCACGCGGAGGCAGCCCGGGGTTGGCTCCCACTCCGCACCCCCCTGCCTGTGACGAGGCCCCCCCCC